>NC_044330.1:80678430-80981461 GCF_007399415.2 Gopherus evgoodei | reverse complement strand
TATATGACTGAATAATTTATTTATTAAAGTAATATCATACTTAATACTTAATAATTTTAGAATCCAGTGTATTACTATGAAGTTTCAATCATGAAGTTAACCTTCAATGTGTAAATGAACCTGTGGTCATTACAATTATCAAAAAATGTCTCCGCATAATTGCAAAGTGTAACCATATTCTAAAGTATCTATTTTTCTTTTTTTTTTAAATACTCCTTCATTTAAAAAATTATTCCCTGAAGTTAGGTGGGACCCATGGAGAAACAATATTTTTTGCTGCTGCCTCTTATGTAGCAGAAGTTATATTACAAGTGCCATATTCAAACTGTACTGTCATTATTAATCATGATTGAATTGATCCACGAAGAAGGAAGTTATTAACAAAGATTAAGACCCTGATTCTGCAGTTCTTTCTCAGGCAAAACTTCCACTGAAATGTTAGCAGGATCAGGCCCTAAATCCCATGTCCATTTATGTGATTAAGCATTCCCTAGAATCCGTGCTCAACTCCATTTAAATAATTGCCTTTTGGCTACCTAAATTCTCCGGGTAGCTTTAAATGGTACAACATAACTGAAGAGATTCCTCTATATCTCTCAGGATCAGAGTTTGCCTCCCTGTACAAATGTACAAGGACACTCAACTCATTGTGCAACACATGTGCATCTGAGGACTGTGCTATCTTTCGTGGCTTATAGCTTTCCCAACACAAGGCAGTGCCTGTGAAGCCACACCATCCCAGTGAGAGATTGGGACCATGGTCCCATCTTCTACCTGTCTTTCTCATCTCCCTTTGGGATGTCTCATGCCCCAGATGATTATAGCTTGCTGCTGCATGGGGGCACACATTGTAAGGGCTTTCATCCTTTGCTCCCCTTTGAATGGCCGTGGAGTAGCTAGGTGCAAACTGGTTCACAGCATTTTAAGCACTTTTTGATGTAAGGTGCTGCATATAAGTAAGGTAATTCTCAGTAATAATGATGATGACATAACTGCAAGTTTTGTTAGAGCCTCAGAAGGAAAACATTATTTGTAGGATAGATGGAACAAAATCCAAAGGGAAAGAAACACTAGTCATACATTTGTATTCCTATTTTGCATTTTCTTTCTTTTTTCCTGTTGTCATTATCTCCTACATATGAAGTCTTTGTGGTTATTCCTACCTTGATTTCATGCACTCTCTTCACTTTTGTCATGTAAAGAAATGATTTGCAAATTGTCAATATTCAAGCCCTTAGAGGCAATCCCCTAAACCCATTTACTCTACTACGCCATTACCCATATATTTTCTGAATCAAATAGCTTGCAAGCTTCAGCACACTTCATAAAAATGGGATTAACAATTGTGTTGAGTGGCATAATAGTGATTGGCAAAGTGTTGAAGAAAGGAGCATAATATGCAGCATACAATACAGGCTGATTACGAAGCAGCATTTACACTAAGCACCCAAACTTCATTAAGCAGCATCTTCACTACCAAGCATGAGATCAAGAACTTGTATTATTAGTTTGGGAAATTGTGACTGATTGATTGTATTGGTTCATAGAAAACAAGTTGCTGAGTCCAGGACCAGTTATGTGTAGGTCCTCTGCACTGAAGCTAAGGTAGCCAGGGTAACTAAGGACAGGTGTGGGAGAAGACAAAAATCTGCCTGAGGAGACATGGGATGAAGTAAGTGTGATCATCATATAAATGAGGCACTGCTACTTTGCTGGAGACATTAGTTGGATGAATAGCATGGGATGGGAGCTTCATTATTTGAACTGGAAGAGCCTGGGCAGGAACAACCCCAAGGTGACACAAAAGAAGCTGGTGCAGGGACCATTTTCCTGCAGCTCCCATGCAGATTGTGCAGGGACCACCCAACTTATCCCCACCTCCAACTGGCCTAATTGGGCTTAAAAGGGGGAAGACATTTTAACAAAGAGATTAAAAATATTATAATCTGTGGTTTATGGGGTGACGTTGCATCTAACATGGGTGTCCCACATTTTGTCACACATTTTGATGGCTGCTGTCACACACTGGCAGGTTTCAAGGTTAAGCATTATGAGGCTATTCTTGTCACTGAGTTGAAACTCACCCTACTGTTCAGGCTCTGCAGTAGGCTTTGTGGGCCACTGCAAACCTGCACGAAATGGCCTGGAATGTATTGCATCATGAAAATCACTCTCTCTCAGAAGAGCTGTTTCTAGCAGATGTCTTACAGCACAGGTTCCAATGCCCACAGTGCCAAACCCAGCCTTGGTTTAGATAAGACATACTTTGTTCAGTTAGAAAAAAAAACTCCAGTATAAAGGATTGCAGAGTCCCTATCTCTGGCCCCTTGGAGACTCCCACCTGTTGCAAGAACACAGATTACTGTGATCTATACAAAGAGTTTGGATAAGTATTAACATGCTCATATAAGCATCCTCCAACTTTACCTCTTTCAAGAGGTGAGGGCTATTGCATTGGGAAGGATTTCTGTGGCAGTGATTATAACTTGGACCCTCTATTGGATAATGACTAGGGTAATGGAGGAAATATAAAATGATATCCAGAATATGCACAATAGTGTAATAAATCCTAGGTGAAATAGTAAATCTCTGGGAAGTCACAGAAATCCAATAGATTATAGGGTGACCAGATGTCTTGATTTTATAGGGACAGTCCTGATATTTGGGCTTTTTCTTATATAGGCATCTATTACTCCCCACCTCTGTCCCGATTTTTCACCCTTGCTATCTGGTCACCCTAGAGATAACAGTTCATTTATTGTATAGTGCTGCAAGGTTTTTCTCTTATCTTTAATTTTATAGTTTTGTGCAGCTGCAGTAGTCCTTGGATAGGGAACGTGGTTGAAAATGCTATAAATTTCACCTCTTGTTTATTTCAGATTCATTGGCACTCTGTCTTTATTGTCTCTGGTATTTTATGCCTCAGTACTCTAAGAAAAAATGCTCTGTTTGCACTAGATCTAATAGGAAAACTATCTCTGACATTTAAACTTTAGTACCAGTTTGCCTACAGTGTTAATATCACTGAAACTACTTATACGGATTAAATTGCCTACAGTATATAAGACCAAAATATGAACATAGCACATTTACTGATTCAACCCCTTGAAAGAATTATTACCATTAAAATATTTAAGGTCACCTTTACAAATCCAATAAATCAGAGGTATGTCAAACAGAGAGCATTTTAAGCTTTCTGACTGGCCCAGCCCACTGGAGGGAAAGATAGTACGAATCATTGCACATAGGGAATGGGGTTTGGGCATAACCTTGGGCCTCACACTTTGATTACTTGGGGGCAAGGAGCATAATCAAGCTGATGCTATCAGCATCTGGTGGAGGAAGGGAGGGTCAAATTGTTAGTTGTTTCCTAAGAGCTAAACATCAGCCTCAAAAGGGTATGATAAGCATGAGAGGAGACTGTAGATCTGTTTGCCAAAGGGATGTGCTGCATTGCAATCACTGCTACTGTTGCTGCTGAGGCACAAGACAAGGACACAGTTTAACATGATAGGAAAAAAGGTAAAGACCCAAATGGGAAGATTGTAACAGTTCTTATCCTAACTCCCTCTTGACATGCACCTTTCTTTGTGGTTGGGTGAAAGAAGGAAACAGAATGCCGAAACCCTGTTGCAAACATAAACAAATAATTGCCTGAGAAATCTCTTGCAGATAAAAAACAGGAGTACTTGTGGCACCTTAGAGACTAACAAATTTTTGCGGATACAGACTAACACGGCTGCTACACTGAAACTCTTGCAGATAGTATTCCTATGGGATTATGAAAACTAGAGATAGGAAGGTGTTAAATGCCCTTTCCCCTCACTAACCTGTAAGTGTTCCCAAAACAACCACAGGCTAGTTCCTTTGGGGTGCAATATCAGGGAGTAGGCTCTCTGGAACAGAGTAACAGCACCAGCAGATAATGTAATCATTGGATGCAAATTACAGGAATGACATCTTGCTGGAGTGTCCCAAAAGGTATAGGAGACTCTTGTTATGAGGCCCAGATAGGAACAAGTGAGACTGCCATGCTTTTATGGAAGTGGAAAGTGGAACCAATATCGCATGCTTCCAGATTTTTCCAGCTCAGACATCCCTCCTCTGTGTGTATAAGGCTTCAGGAGTCTGGGGGAACTGGTGCTGTCCTTGGAAAACTCCCCTCAAAAATCCATACAGGTGTTAATTCCCAGATTCCCCTCTGATGTTTCTATCATGTAGGTTATAGGGGAGCAGGTACATGAGATCAGTGCAGCTAGCCGAAGAAATGGAGGGTGAGCCAGGCAGTTGAGCAGAGGCAAATGAGTGGGAGCCACAGGAATCTTATCTGAATTTCCTGCAGATCCATCTATTGACTGCTGAGGCTAAGCTCTGTCATTCTCCTCCCCGCTGCCAGTAACCACTTTCCAGGGAGGAACTAAAAGAGAACTCTATAACTTCTAAGGAGTGGTGAGTTTTTTGAAAAAAAGTTTGCCATCTGTGAAAGGGCAGCATACAGCTTTGGGAACGTATATCTGCTCACCACAGAAGTCAACGTGGACAACATGACTCCTTTGTTTAAAAATGCCAAATCTTCTGTCAGAAATTCAGGTGTTCAGATCCCATGGTGATGGGTTTAGAATAAGAACCTAAGTAGAAAAGGAGAGTTTGGCAGTGTTAATAAATTTAAACTGTGTGTGAAATAGTAGCACATTTTTTCCAAATATTTTCTTCTTTAAGTCAGATTATTCTCTGAAAAATAGTGCTGTAAAAATGGCCATCTGTTAAAAAAATAAAAAAAGGCAAAGTTCCTTGTATGTCCTGTCTTACTGTCTCTGTATTACATTTTCTTAGCTTATAAATAAAAATATATTTTTTTCTAAGTGCAAGCCCTGCAAATGCAACCAGGGACCTGAATGAAAGTGACTCTGTGTTCGCTCTGGCTCAGGTACCATCACCAGTAATAAAGGTTCTGCAACTGCTATTTAGTTAAAATTCTGCCGCTGATGCATCAATGCTCTCTCCCAGAGTTGGCGCTCAAGGTCTTGCATGAGTAAATAACAGAAAAACCTTATTCTTGTCATTAAAGCAAGAATATATGATTCACAGTGCACAGGCAGAACTGATGAGCAAGAAGATGCCATTTTCAAACAGTCATTTTTCTGATCAGAACAGCCCTTGGATTCCATGGACCCAAACCTTCAGTCTTTACTGAGCCAAAACTCCCTACTGAGCTCAACACAATCTACAGATAATTGAAGTCAGTGCAGAGTTTTGCCTGAGTAAGAACAGGCAGAGAAAACCTGATCAGGCTATTTTTAAAATAAACAAAAAACCCACCCTTTTATTATTCTTTAATTTTAAATATTAGCAGTGAGTAAAGTTTTCGAGAATAACTCCTGTGTAAAACTTTAATCTTACTATGGGTTCTGGCTGGACCAGCAAAAACTAACACACCCACACTATAAAAAACAGCTTTTACTTGTATATTCTATATGGGAGATGAGTTAACATTTGGTTCTGTTGTTGTTTGCACTTGTTTACAGGTGATTTTTAATTTTTTTTCTTTTACATCCTTTCATATCATACCCAAATGTGCAGTTTTTGAATCATAAGAGCCACAGTACATAGAAATGGGTTACTGCTCAATGTTATTTGTAAAGGCAAAATTTTGTGCTTAAAATTATGACCCCATAAAGTTTTTTTTAAATTACACACAAAACAATTAACTCTGATAGTTTATTGATATCTCATTTACAACCAACTCACAGCAATAGTCCTGAGGTATCTCAAGAAGCTTTCCAGTCAATGTTCAGGGTTTATTTAATCCACTTTGCAGACAGATTAGTTTATGTAGGATCTATATAACTATATATTAGAGGCTGCAGGATTTCTAGAGAGTGTCCTTGTAGAATAAATGCAGAACTTCCCAGCAGTGCTTGTAGGCAATTTCATTAGGCATTCAGTGCAGCACAGCAGTCAGCATCTCTTACCGCCCTGACATTCCCACTCTGCTTGACAGATCAGTCCTTTCTTCTTTCTGCTGCTGATAAAGTCTATAATGGGGACAATTAAACTAAATGCTTATTAAGGACAGGCATTTTCATTACTTGATATTTTCAAGCCAAGTTACTACTGTATCTTCCATAACTAGAGATGCTGGATGCTCCTATTGAGTGCACCTTTTTATTATTTGCTGTCACTGCCAGAGAGGATTCTCCTTCATCATTGTTAATAAAATACTTTTGAAATTCACATTTCTATTTTGAGAAGGGAGAGTGGGCAACTCATTTACTTATAGGAGAGAAGCAAGGGAAATTCTCCCTCCAGCCCAAACTCTGTTACCAGCCTTTCAACTTGGCTTCCCCTTCATGATGACCTCTTCTTTCTTCCCTTCTCTGTTGGAGTTCCTCAGGCTCTGTCCTTTTCTCCCACTACTCTCTCCTTCTCCATTCTTGTGGTCTGATGCCACCTCTTCACTGAAGACTTTCAAAACTAGCTCTTCTGCTCTCCTTCACTTCAGGCCCACCTTACTTCAAGTCTCTCTGATATCTTCTCAGACGAAATGTCAAAAGCTGTGCTTCTCATCTTCTCTCCTTTTCACCGCTGTTGACAACAGTGCTCTCCTACCAATCACTTGCAGTCCTGATGCACCCTCACAGTTAATCTTGATAACTTTTTCCTTCTTTTGTTATACCTAGGCTCCCACCAAATCAAGTCACTTCTCTCTATATACCATTTGTATCTGTTCCTTCTTCTCCATCCCACCATTTCAATTCTATCTTGTGTGGGCTATTCTAGTGGTTTTTTTTGGCTTTCCTACCTTTCCCCTTTCCACTGTGCAATCTATTCAACATTCAGCAGCTATAACAATCTATATATGCCATGCTTTCTGCCATGTTATTGGCCCCCTGCAACCTCCTACTCTCTCTCAAATGCACTTATCCTACCTTGCTCCTTGAATCTCTTCAATGCATTTTTGTCAGCATAGGTTGACTTAAACCACCGATTTTAATCAACATTTAAATCAGCAAGCGGTAAACCTTGATTTAAATAATTGATTTTAGTTTTGCACGTGCACTTTTTTATTTATTTTCCTAAAGAAAGGTTGATTCTCATTGGTTGGTAGGTACTGAAAACATGTTGAGTTGCAACTAAATAGAGCCTTTATGCTAAATTTGGCACTACTTCTTGCTAACCAGGAGGATACTTTATCTCTATACATATTTATTTTAACAATTATATAGCTTAACATTTTACTTGATGATGATTAAAAAAATCATCAAAACAGGTTTTTCATTTTAAAATAATTTATTAAACAAATAAGTATTATCTAATTGGTTCTGGTCACCATGGCCTTCAAGAATTTAGAACTAGTAGTTCTCATCTTATCACCTAGGTTTAATTCATAAACTGGAAGAGGAAAACAATTTTTCTGCTTCTTGAACTTCCAACTGTTTTTTAATTTTAAATGAACTAGTAATTGAACTAAATTATTTGAATAAACTGAAATGAAGAAAATATTCTCTGTGTACTCACAGAGGAGGCTACTGCTTTCAAAAGCTGGTTACTGGGTAACAGAAACTTTAAGTTAACTAAAAGTAAATGTGTGAGAAAACAATAAGTTAAAAAGTTCACCTGGGAAAACAAGAGAAGTCTAAACTAAATGGCTGTTAGTAGTCTTCAGATGAACTCAGACTTCCTGAATCAATTAAAATGAGACTCAGTTTAGGCTGGCACTACACTACGTTTTGTTTAATGCTTTTCAATTACTGTAATTTATTTTCAATTAAATTAATTAATGTTAATCCATTGCCCAAATTTTTCAAAGTTCGGTGCTTAATGTTATTCACTTGCCACAAATTTACCTTTTAGTGCCCTAACAAATGCAGCCTGACTTTCAGTAATGCTGAGCGTACTCAGCTCTCTGACAGTAAGCAATAACAGTGACTTAACTGAGAGAATGAGGAAGTCACCTTAAAAATTTGCCAGCAGCCCTATATTACCAAATAGGCATAGTTTAGTAGGGAATATCCAGAGAATAGTGTAAATATTGCAGTAATTCGGCTATCAAAGGCAAAGCTGGAAAGTTTTGGTGGATGACCACTGTCTTTTAGCAGATGCTTTGTAATGTGAATGGATCCAAATGTTGAACGACCCCTTTGCACACTTGTACTTTTAAAACATTCTATCCTGTAAAATTGCACCAACACATTTAATAATCTAGTGTGTTACTATTTTGCAAGAGTGACTGACAACCAGACTGGTATCAAATCGGGGTCCATCAGCAGGAGATTTTGAAGTTGACAGAGCCTGAAAATTTACAACTTTCTCCTTCAGTTTCCATAATTTACATTCCAACAACTGAAGGGAAACCTAGAGCCAAAGAGAATTGATGGAATCAGAGCTCAGATATGACATTCCTGAAACTTTAAATTGCTCTTTTATATACATGTGGCAGAGAAGAATGACCAGTGTATACCTGTAAACAGGTGGAGGGTTCCGTTTAGCATTATTTTCTTTAACTCAATAGACTAATGCTATTGTAACTTACCTGAACTAACTAATATTTGCTGCCAGTCCTAACCCCCATGCGGGTGCTCTTTCAGTAGAACATCAAAGACACATAGTCTGTGTGTAATCATAAGTCATACATTTAGGTTCTGATTTAGCAACATACTTAATTGTGTACATGAACCGTTCTGTTGCCTTCAACGGGATAGCTCACATGCTTAAAACAAGGCATGTGCTTAAGTATCTTGCTGAATTTGAAGCCTTGATGAATTACATATATGTTTTTTCAGTTGCGGATCATAATCATGAGCCCCTATCAATCATGTATGCGCACAAACAGTTTCAGGTTGGCACAATGCAGTATATTGTATATATAATATACAAATTCCTCTCTTCCTTCCTAAGGAAATGAGGATGAATTTATATAGTTTAAGAAAACTAGGCAGAAACTCAGACCTGCTTGCTTATTACCACACAGTGTTAAGTTTACTATGACAGAATGAGGGAGAATTTGAAAACTGACCTCTCAGCTGACTGAAATTCAATGGTGTTTTTTCAAAGGGGGCCTTGTGACTATTGTATTTAGATTAAATACATATAAGTTACCACCACCACCCACCCCAAGTTTAATTTGAATTTAAGACACAAACTACAAATCCCAAAGTGAAATTCATTGAAAACCATCAGCTTTCTCCTGATTTGATGTTAACACTGAGTGAGAAAGCAATTTTTGCATGATTTCATTGCAAAAATAAAAAATCAGATCAGGACTCACACAAAACTGTGCTCAAATCCTCTGAAGAGATAATCAGATTGCACTGGAGGTGGAAAGGGCTGGCAAACTCTGCTGTGCTTCCAGCATATAGAGGCAGATCCATAGCCTATAGAAAAATACCATTGTGATAGCCAAGAAAGGGGAGATAGAGACAGAGTGCATCTGCTTAAATAATAAAATAGAGACACAGGAATAATGTTATTTCAGTCTTTGTTTATATGGTTAGGCCTTGATTTAGCAAGGTATTGAAACACATATTTAACTTTTCAAGGATGTGAAAATTCCCATTCACTTAAATGGGGACTACTCACATGGTTGAAGTTAGGATTGTGTTTTAAGTGCATTGTGGAACAGGGGCTTTAATTTGTATTAGATGAGGTGATGTTACTTTGGCTTGTGTTGTGCTTCATCATAAATACCCAAATGAGCATTTTAAAGCCAGTTGTATTGTGAATCTGCCATATAGTCACTAAAATATGAGCTGCACGTTCACAAACTTCAGATTCTTGGCTGAAACCATCATTATGCCTCTGGACTCCTTAATCCTAATAAGTAAAGGAATAGCACAGGAGGCCAGGGTATAATTTTGAAAAGGATAGGTGGGGAAATGGAACAGAAGCATACTATCCAAACAAGCTTGTAAATAAATAAGCAAAAAAAACCCAAAAAGCCCAACCCCAAATATCTTCTTAGCTAGCCAGAACCACAACAGTTTCTTTATATTGACTTCTTGTTTGTATTGACTCCTTAAGACTGACATAATAGATATTGGATTCCTGAGCAAAAGCTGAGAAACTAATGTGAATGTACTTTGAAAATGTAATGGAGACTTAAACTTGTGTAACATTGAGGAGTTGGCATGAGTTGTCACCAATGAAATGTAAAGAGCTGAACTGAATCCCACCAATCTCAAGATATTATAATGCTGTACATTAAAAGCATATTTGCAACAAACACTACACCCGGTTCCTGAAAAACTGAAATGAACAAAACATCTTTTTGAATTTTTAGAGAGCAAATTTGGTGAATCTGCTTCAAAAATGTTCTACGCTTCAAATCAAATATGGCAATTCTAAGAAATCCATTAGCTGTTTACATCTAAAACTCATCCTTCAACACTTTGCCCTATAATGCACAATGTTGTCAATTTTGGTCCTATTTACCTCCTGCTAACAGCTGGGCTCGGTTCCAAGAAAGTTAAGACAATTGTAGAGCAATGCAGATCTAATATATTTTCAAGCTTGACAGCCAATAGTTCTGAGCATTTAATTTCCAAAACACAAAAATCTCTAGATCCTGCTTTTGTTTTTCATCCAGGAAAGTACATGAGAATCAAACAGTATCTGTGCAGCCCAACTAAAATGTCATTGTTTGATCCAAATTGTACCATTCTTGGCAGATTTGACACTGGTATTTTAATGTGGAGCTGAGAGCTTAACAGTTCTTGATACATTAGCATCTGTATCCTAATCCTAGGCATTCTGTCCTCAGCAGCACATCTTAGGTAAAGGTTCATTTAATTTATCCCTTGTTAAAATTTAAACAGCTATGCCAAATTCCACCAGACTTGGCATGTATGACATGACTGATGACTCTGCTAAACTTCAAGTCAGAAGCATCAGTTTTGAAATGTATCAGCTTTATGTATTTGCCACTGAGCAATACATTTAGTGGAAAAAAAAAAGGCCTTTCAGATGCTCAAGCCTGAAATTTAAACAACTGAACACAATTCTAAAAAATTTAGGTCCACATGAATTTGATAAATGGTTTATGCGCTAAGCAGAAAGCTTGAAGGATCATGGCAGGATAAGGGACTAGAAATCTTTCTTCTTCCCTTTAAAAAGATAGCATCAGACATACTTAAAATATTACTTCCTTTATTCCCTGCTCAAATTTAAAACACAAAGCTTAGGGCCAGAGCCTCAGCTGACAGAAATCATTATCACTTTGCTGAAGTTTTCTTACTCCATATCATCGTTTTGCAAATGAATCAGTAATTGCTAACATAGGCTTTTAATTTAAATTCAGTAGGTTTTGCCTTACCTGACATAACATATTGGCAGCTGGAATGTTTCGCTGGTATTTTTCTCAGGTCAGGATCATAATCTGTATTCATTTTACCTCATTTACCCTTTGTAAAATGTTAGTGTCTAGAGACACTGGACCTGTTTCTTCCATGATGACAATCCTCTACCCATGTATGAGATATCTGGGCATTGTTTTATTGTATTCGGCAACAGAGTGGTATAAAGTCTCCCTTAAGGAAACATCAGATCCTGAGTTCCACCGATACCGCTCTTCCCCTATTTTGTGTATGAAATGTTTTCTATGATTTTTATTAACACTGAAGCCCATTGGGAGGACAAGATAACTCGAGGGTTATTGAGGAGATATGGAGTCCTCTATCTCTTTGTCACTGGTATGAACCTAGGCCAGGACAAGAGTCAGGGCCGGCTCTAACTTTTTTGCCACCCCAAGCAAAAAAGAAGAGTGCTGCCCTGCCGTACGCCCCCGCGAGCGCCATACCGCTGAACCCCCTCCCCAGCGCCTCACCGCCAAAGCCCCCATGCCCGCCCAGCACCATGCTGCCCGAAGCTGCGCCCCCCCAGCACCGCGCTGCCCGAATCCCCGCCCCCCTCAGAGCACCGCACTAGCCCCCGGCCAGCCGAGCGCCACGCTGCCCAAAGCCTCGCCCCCGAGCACTGTGCCACTGAAACAAAAAACAACAACCCTCCAGCGCTGCCCCAACGAATCCAAAAAAAAAACAAAAAACCCCAAGCTCAGCTCTGCCCCAAGGTGTCGCCCCAAGCATGTGCTTGGTCGGCTGGTGCCTGGAGCCAGCCCTGTCAGGAGTGCCTGAAAGTGATCAGTCAACAAAAGTTAGAGGCCTTTTTCAAATGAGTGAAAGCTTGGGGCGACACCTTGGGGCAGAGCGGCGCTTGGGTTTTTTTTTTTTTTTTTTTTTTGGATTCGTTGGGGCAGCACTGGAGGGTTGTTGTTTTTTGTTTCAGTGGCACGGTGCTCGGGGGTGAGGCGTTGGGCGGCGTGGTGCTCGGCGGGGCGGGGGCAGTTCTTAGTGGATATGTCCCCCTGACATAGAATCCACTGGCTCAGTTTAGATTAGTTGACACTTTCAGAAGGACAGTGAGTTCTAGAAGGTGCATAGGAACCGATCTACCTTCTAATACTTAGGCCTGTTCTAAACTACACATTTATACCGAATTTAGCAGCGTTAAACCGATTTAATTCTGCACCCGTCCACACAATGAAGCCCTTTATATCGATATAAAGGGCTCTTAAAACTGATTTCTGTACTCCTCTCCTGTTATAAACAGATAGTTAAGGGTTAATGTCTCTTTTACCTGTAAAGGGTTAAGAAGCTCAGTGAACCTGGCTGACACCTGACTGGAGGACCAATGGGGGACAAGATACTTTCAAATCTTGGTGAAGGGAAGTCTTTGTTTGTGCTTTTTGTTTTGTTCGTTGTTTGCTCTTGGGGCTAAGAGGGACCAGATGTACACCCAGGCTTTCCCAATCTTTCTGAATCAGTCTTTCATGTTTCAAAATTGTAAGTAGTAGCCAGGCAAGGCGGATTAGTCTTACGTTTGTTTTCTTAACTTGTAAATGTGTCTTTTTGCTGGCTGTCTGCTGGCTCACAGCTTGAAGCCTCCTCTTAACAAAGACCCTTGTTAAAAAAACTTAACACCTCTGCCCTCAGGCTGCTTTCCAACCTTGACATCTCCGATGAGGGGAGTAGCGCTGAAATCGGTATTGCCATGTCGGATTAGGGTTAGTGTGGCTGCAATTTGAAGGTATTGGCTCCGGGCAGTATCCCACAGTGCACCATTGTGACCGCTCTGGAAAGCCATCTGAACTCGGATGCACTGGCCAGGTAGACAGGAAAAACCCCACGAACTTTTGAATTTAATTTCCTGTTTGGCCAGCGTGGAGAGCTCACCAGCACAGGTGACCACGCAGAGCTCATCAGCACAGGTAACAATGCAGTCTCCTGAGAATCAAAAAAGAGCTCCAGCATGGACTGCATGGGAGGTACTGGATCTGATCGCTGTATAGGGAGAGGATTCCATGCTAACAGAACTCCATTCCAAAAGACGAAATGAAAAAACATTTGAAAAAATGTCCAAGGCCATGATGCAGAGAGGCCACACCAGGGACCCAGTATAGTGCCGTGTGAAAGTTAAGGAGCTCAGACAAGCCTACCAGAAAACCAAAGAAGCAAACGGAAGGTCCGGGGCAGGGCCGAAAACATGCTGCTTCTACACTGAGCTGCATGCAATTCTAGGGGGGGTCTGCCACCACTACCCCATCCATCCATGGATTCCGAGGTGCGGGTGGTAATCTCAGCCATGGCTGAGGATTCTGTGGACTGGGAAGATGAGGAGGAGGAAGAGGAGGACGAGCTTGCAGAGAGCACATAGCACTCCGTTCTCCCCAACAGCCACGACCTTTTTCTCAGCCAGACAGAATTACCTTCCCAACCCTCCCAAGCCACTGTCCCACACAATGAAGCCACAGAAGGGACCTCTGGTGAGTGTACCTTTGTAAATATAAAACATGGTTTAAAAGCAAGAGTTTTTTAATAATTAATTTGCCCTGAGGACTTAGGATGCATTTGCGGCCAGTAAAGTTACTGGAAAAGTCTGTTAACATGTCTGGGGATGGAGCTGAAATCCTCCAGGGACATCTCCATGAAGCTCTCCTGGAGGTACTCCAAAAGCCTTTGCAGAAGGTTTCTGGGCAGGGCAGCCTTATTCCGTCCTCCATGGTAGGACACTTGACCATGCCATGCATGTAGCAAGTAATCTGATATCATTGCATGACAAAGCCTAGCTGCATTTGGTCAAGCAACATCCGTTCTTTATCTCGCTGTGTTATCCTCAGGAGAGAGAGATCGTTCATGGTAACATGGTTGAAATTCAGGAATTTAATTAAGGGGACAGAGATGGTTGGGCTGTTTGCCTGTGGCTTAAAAGAAATCCTTCCCTGCATTTAGCCAAGCGGCGGGGAGTGGGGGGGAGATTGGTACTGAGCTTTTTCGTGTTTGGCTAGCTGGGCTCTTCCCTGCTACCAGCCACGCGGTGCGGGGGAGGGTGGCTAGCAGCGATTTTCCATGATCCCAGCCACGCGGTGGGGGGAGAGGTAAAGAGATCATCCCAGAGAATTGGATGGGGGCGGTTCTGGTGCTGCACGTTAACAGGAAAGAAGCAGCACTCAACGGGCTTTGCTTGCTGTTTGGGAAAGGAGGGCGCTGGAGAAGCTGAAAGACAATGGCTTCAGAAGCCGAAAGACAATGGCTTACCATGGCCGCATGCAAGCCGAATTCTGATGCCCGGATCTGCGTCTGTGATCTCTAACACTAAAGCCGCAGGCACTCAATATTAAGATGCAAAATGTGACCTTGTAGTGAGATCACAGGTGCTATGTAAGATGAATAGTGTTGTTCACCGTGAAAGAGTATAACCATTGTTCTGTAAAATGTATCTTTTAAAATACTTCTCTCTCTTTTTTCCCTCCCTCCTGCAGCTGCAAATTTTTCAAGTCTCCCTCCTCCATCCCAAAGACTATCTCAGATAAGGCAGTGGAAAAAAAAGACGCAAGATGAAATGCTCTCAGAAATCATGGAGGTGACCCGCAATGAAAGAGCTCATCTGAATGCGTGGAAGGACATGGTATCAAAGTACAGGAAAGATGCCAGTGACCGTGAGGACAGGCGGGACCAACGTGAGGATAGGAGAGACAAACATGAGGAGAGGAGAGACGCTCGAGATGAGAGGAGGTGGCAGGAAGATCTGAGGTGTTGGGATGCAACTCTGGGACTGCTGCATGATCAAACGGACATGCTCCGGCATCTGGTGGAGCTTCAGGAACGGCAGCACGATCACAGAGTGCCGCTGCAGCCCCTGTATAACTGTCCTCACCAACGTATGGGGGGAGGCTTCGTGCACCTGCCCATTCCACCCCAGTGGACAGCCCAACCAAAAGGCTGTCACTATTTTGAAATTTTTTTAGTGGCTTTTTTCTTCCCTCCTATCCTCCTCCCAAACCCCAGCCGGGCTACCTTTTCAGTTCTCGCCCTCTTTTTATAATTAATTAATAAAGAATACATGATTTTTAAACAAGAGTGATTTTATTTCCTTAGGAAGCAAGCGGTAATCGAACGGGGAGGATGGGTGGCTTACAGGGAATGAGTCAATCTAGGGGGAGAGGGGCTTCATCAAGGAGAAACAAACACAACAGTCACACCGTACTCTGGCCCACGATGAAACTGGTTTTCAAAGTTTCTCTGATGCGCACCGCTTCCTGGTATGCTCTTCTAATTGCCCTGATGTCTGGCTGCACGTAATCAGTGGCCAGGTGATTTGCCTCAGCCTCCCACCCCGCCATAGAGGTCTCCCCCTTACTCTCACAGAGATTGTGGAGCACATAGCAAGCAGCAATAACAATGGGGACATTGGTTTGGCTGAGGTCTGAGCAAGTCAGTAATGTGCACCAGCACGACTTTAAACGGCCAAATGCACATTCTACCACCATTCTGCACTTGCTCAACCTGTAGTTGAACAACTCCTGACTAC
The DNA here is from genome assembly GCF_007399415.2 of Gopherus evgoodei. Classification (NCBI taxonomy): domain Eukaryota; kingdom Metazoa; phylum Chordata; order Testudines; family Testudinidae; genus Gopherus; species Gopherus evgoodei. The sequence continues at coordinate 80,965,600 of NC_044330.1, read as the reverse complement.
TGTCCAGGCTGCCTGTGTATGGCTTCATGAGCCATGGCATCAAGGGGTAGGCTGGGTCCCCCAGGATAACTATAGGCATTTCAACATCCCCAACTGTTAATTTCTGGTCTGGGACGTAATTCCCTTGCTGCAGCCATTTAAACAGAGTAGTGTTCTTGAAGACGTGAGCGTCATGAACCCTTCCTGGCCATCCCCGTGGATGTTGGTGAAACATCCCTTGTGATCCACCAGTGCTTGCAGCACCATGGAAAAGTACCCCTTGCGGTTTATGTACTGGGTGCCCTGGTGCTTCGGTGCCAAGATAGGGATATGGGTTCCATCTATCGCCCCACCACAGTTAGGGAATCCCATTGCAGCAAAGCCATCCACTATGACATGCACATTTCCCAGAGTCACGACCTTTCGTAGCAGCAGCTTAATGATTGCTTTGGCTACTTGCACCACAGCAACCCCCAAAGTAGATTTGCGCACTCCCAACTGATTCCCGACTGACCGATAGCTGTCTGGCATTGCAAGCTTCCAGAGGGCTATTGCCACTCGCTTCTCAACTGCGAGGGCTGCTCTCATCTTGGTATTCTGGCATTTCAGGACAGGGGAAAGCAGGTCACAAAGTTCCATGAAAGTGCCCTTACGCATGCGAAAGTTTCGCAGCCACGGGTAATCGTCCCACACCTGCAACACTATGCGGTCCCACCAGTCTGTATTTGTTTCCTGGGCCCCAAATCGGCGTTCAATGGCTAGAACCTGCCCCATTATCAGCATGATCTCCAAAGCACAGGGGCCCGCGATTTGAGAGAATTCTGTGTCCATGTCCTCATCACTCTCGTCGCTGCGCTGCCGTATCCGCCTGCTCCTTGACTGGTTTTGCAGGTCCTGGTTCAGCACTGACTGCACGAGAATGCGCGAGGTGTTTACAATGTCCATGATTGCTGTCTTTAGCTGAGCAGGGTCCATGCTTGCCGTGCTATGGCGTCTGCACAGTTCACCCAGGGAAAAAGGCGTGAAACTGTTGTCTGCTATTTGCACGGAGGGAGGGGTAAGGCTGTACCCAGAACACCTGTGACAATGTTTTTTGCCCCATCAGGCACTGGGATCTCAACCCAGAATTCCAATGGGCAGGGGAGACTGCAGGAACTATCGGATAGCTATGGGATAGCTATCCATAGTGCAAAGCTCCGGAAATCGACACCAGCCTCGGTACATGGATGCACACCGCCGTATTAATGTGATTAGTGTGGCCACGTGCACTCGACTTTATACAATCTGTTTTAAAAAAACGGTTTCTTTAAAATTGGAATAATCCCGTAGTGTAGACATACCCTAAGAGTGGTCTATTAAGAACAGGGTTCACACTGAGAGGTGCATTTGCAGAACAAGATGAGGTAAGCTTAAAGCTGTCATTGCATATGTATGTTTAGAGACTAAACAGGGACTTTAAGGCTCTAAGATTGTCAGTTTATAGCACTTTCTGTTAGTGTTAAAACCACTTACAGTGTTTTAAGGAAGAACCTTCAATGTGGTTCATTTTGAGCCTTTTACTCAATTGTCTGACTGCTCTTGAACATTACAAGTACATCTAGATAGATGCTGATGGACTTGTCCAGTTCTCCTTGATGTACCGTTCCTTCCAATGCAAAGTTCATGGACAGAAACAGCTCAGCAGGGCAGATATGGTAGGACCATCAACCAGAGATTACTATAACAATCAGCCCCATTAGTTTTGCTTTCTTCTGATAGACTGAAAACATTTGGATCCTGATTTTCAAAAGACCCATCACTTACCCTCTGGTTTTGTGACTACTGTTTTGTACCAGTCTGCAAACAATGTACACCTGGCTACACTTGGCTAGTTGTGCATCTAAATGGTATAAAATTGCTTCCTTATACCAATTACTGACAGTGCAGAAATGTGGTGTCAAACCAGAGGACCGTATCTGCATGTGTGTGCAGGAACAAGACCCTTGGAGAAGACTCAGGACTCTTGGGCAAATTAATGGGAGTTTTGCCTAAGTAAAGATGGTAGGACCGCTCTGTTGACTGGAGGAATTACTAATTCATGTTTAGAGATATTGCAAAATCTTATCTTAAATAGTGGAGCACCCTACATTATCCACTATACTTACATAAGAACAGCCATACTGGGTCAGACCAAACGTCCATCTAACCCAGTATCCTGTCTTCTGACAGTAGCCAATGCCAGGTGCTTCAGAGGAATGAACAGAACAGGTAATCATGAAGTGATCCATCCTCTGTCACCCATTCTCAGCTTCTGGCAAACAGAGGCTAGGGACAGCAACCCTGTCCATCCTGGCTAACAGCCATTCATGGACCTATACTCCACAAATTTATCTACTTCTTTTTTGAACCCTGTTATAGTCTTAGTTTTCACAACATCTATGGCAAAGAGTTCCATAGGTTGATTGTGAGTTGTGTGAAGAAATACTTCCTTTTGTTTGTTTTAAATCAGCTGCCTATTAATTTCATTTGGTGAACCTTAGTCCTTGTGTTATGAGAAGGAGTAAATAACACTTCCTTATTTGCTTTCTCTGCATCAGTCATGATTTTACAGACCTCTGTCATATCCCTCCTTTGTCATCTCTTTTCCAAGCTGAAAAGTCTCAGTCTTTTTTAATCCTCCTTGCAGGAAATATCATCTTTTCTGTCTCCTTATTTATCCCTTGCTTAATGATTCCCAACATTCTGTTTGCTTTTTTGATTGCCGCTGCACTCTGAGTGGATGTTTTCAGAGAACTATCCACAGTGACTCCAAGATCTCTTTCTTGAGTGGTAACATCTAATTTAGACCCTATCATTTTATATGTATAGTTGGGCTGATGTTTTCCAATGTGCATTACTTTGCATTTATTAACATTGAATTTCATCTGCCATTTTGTTGCCCAATCACTCAGTTTTGTGAGATCCTTTTGTAACTCTTCACAGTTAGCTTTGGACTTAACTATCTTGATTAGTTTTGTATCATCTGCATATTTTGCCACCTCACTGGTGTAACCACTTTTTCCAGATCATTTGTGAATATATTGAATAGTACTGGTCTCAGTACAGGCCCATGGGTGACACCACTATTTACCTCTCTCCATTCTGAAAACTGACCATTTATTCCTACCCTTTGTTTCCTATCTTTTAACCGGTTACTGATCCACAAGAGAACCTTCCCTATTATCCCATTCCAGCTTAGTTTGCCTAAGAGCCTTTGGTGAGGAACCTTGTCAAAGGTTTTCTGAAAAGCTAAGTACACTATATTCACTGGATCCCCCTTGTCCATATGCTTGTTGACCCCTCCCCCCAGAGTATTCTAATAGATTGGTGAGGCATGATTTCCCTTTACAAAAACCATGTTGACTCTTCTTCAACAAATCATGTTCATCTATGCGTCTGACAATTCTGTTCTTTACTGTAGTTTCAACCAGTTTTCCCAGTACTGAAGTCAGGCTTACTGGCCTGTAATTGCCAGGATCACCTCCGGAACCTTTTAAAAAAATTGGCATCACATTAGTTATCCTGTAGTCTGGTACAGAAGCTGATTGCTACATTCTGGGAGTGTAAGGACTTCTTGCTGCTACTAACTCCCTTCTCCTAAAGGGCCAGGAAGGGTAGGGAAGAGGCATGAATGAAGCAGTGGACATGGCCAGTGCTTCTGCTGAGGTAGTGTAGCCCCACAACCCTCTCTTATTATGGTGCAATTGAGATCATAGTGCTCTCTATTTTCAAAGCATGGCATAACTATTGAAGAAACTTGGTTGTACTATTTGCATTTTTGTATTTTTCCCAAACCTCTTAGCACTTTGTCCCCAATCCAGAAAACAGTGTGAGGAGTCAACAGAAGTGCATATCTGCACAAAGCTAAGTATGTGCAGGAAAAACATTTTTACTACACTTCAAAAGTGTAGTACAGATTGTGCTTTAATTGTGGCATGGCTACGCTTTAAGGGTTTTGTGTCATGTGTATGCAGAGTATTTCAATGCACACAACCCTTCCTGTGTACCCAAGGTCTAAGTATTGCTAAGTGTGATGGTATCTAAGTGTCATGAGCCAGATTGTGTTCTACGGTACACCACAGGAAATCTAGAACAACTTTACTGACACCAATATCTTGATTTAACTAAGCGTACCACTGAAAAATTTGGAACTTTGGGTGTTCACATATCACAATGATGACTGTGATATAAGTTCAAAGACCGGGATGCATTATGATAAGGTATTGTCTGACCTGTTTCATTATTTGTTTATGTATAACTAAAGGGGAATAGAATGGCAGTTTGCTCAATGTGTACATTATTTCTGAGATAATTGCCAGTTTGAATGGTTTCATTCTGATTGCCACCAAATAAGGTATGGGTTTTTCACTAGGCAGCATTGGCTTTAAGTTTGTTCGTAATACAGGTTTGGTTAGCAGTGAATGTGTTCATGATATTTTGATAGATATTTAACTCTGATACCCTGAATCTCCTGAAACTTGCACTGTTTTTTTTAACCTGTGCAAATCCACCAACTTCAGTAGAGTTACTCCACATTTACACTGATGCAAATCAGAAGAGAATCAAATCCCAAGTATTATAGAGTTGGGGTTTTTTAGATGTCTGTGGCACAATAAGCAGAACTGAATCAAGCAGAAAATACGGGCAAAGATAACTGAAGGGGTAGAATCCCCAATTATTCCGCTAGTAGAGGATTTCTGCTTGTGTCCATTGAACACTGGAGATTTTCCAAGAGTAGTCTCCAAAGTTTAGAATCCAGCTTCCAAGCTTTTACTCTGTATTCAGATGTTTGGCAAGTTTCTCATTTAATTAAATTTATGACACACTTGGCATATATCAGGTGTGAAAACAACGTGGTGACATCATATTATCTGGTGTGAGAATAATATGCAATGACCATGGGCTAAATCTCTGTTCTAACTTGTGCATATTCCTTTGCTTGATTAAAGGCAATGTGGCTACTGATGTGAGTGAGGAGAGAAGGACGTGGCTCATTATTTGTATTATTACCACCCAAAATGTGGTATCATTCTATTCTCAATCTACCATAGTTAGTGGCAGGTCAAGGCATTCCAGTCACAGCCCTCTTACAACTGAACAACAGTGATATTTAGGCACTTTCAAATTTGATCTTTAAGTTAATGAAAATAAATGCTTAACCATTTTTTGGTGAGTTTACATGAAATATATAGCGTTGGCCCTGTAGCTGGTGTACATTGGAATAGCTCTGTTGAAGAAAATGGATCTGTGCTGATGTACACAAGCTGAGAATCTGGCACATAACCATCAACATTGACATTGTAGATTTCTTTACATCCATATGTGATGGCCATTTAACCCATTCTGAGTGTGCTGTGATCTTTTGCTTGAGGGTGGAGCAGCTGGATTGAACACATTTAAACAAATCTAGAATTCAGATACAGATTATTATGTATTGCCAATATGTATATTGCAGAAAAATGACACTTACAAAATATCTGTAGCATTCAGTGTTTTCTTGCACCAAAAATAAATTTCCTGAAACAACACATCTGAAATACCCTTACAGATGTTTCTCTGCATTACCAAAAAAAAAAAAAAAAAAAAAAAAAAAAAAGCCCCTGAGCTAAAATGAAAATTGATTTTGAAAAAAAGCTGAAGGATATGAGTGGATCATCATAATTGGATCAGCATGCTCCAAAAGCTTCAGGCTCCTTTGACTTCATTTCTTAGCTGACAGCTTTCTTTTGGAATTCTTCAAACTAAACACAAATGGTTTGATTGCTATATGTGAAACATTTGACCATCATATCCTTGAAAGTCTGCTGCAGGGGAGATTTGATAACCATTGTCAAATTCATAACAGCCATTCTAATCCAAAGAACCAACAAGAAACACAGGAGCAGCTTCCACAAAACCAGAGATTTTGTTAATGTCAAATGACACCATTCACAGGGAAAAAGCTAGTATCAGGTCTGTTAAAAACTCTTGCAACTACAGAAAGAGATCTTATCAGCTATTAATTGGTAAATACAAATGACTTAGAGATGTTAGCTTTCCAGTCACTATTGACACAGCTATTAAAGCAATAATGAAAACGGATAGTTAATACTCAGAATTTACTTCATAGAAATTATAGTTTATGTATTATAGTTAATGTTCCAAGAACATTTTTTAATCTGTAACATTAATACATCTGTGCAGGGGAATAATAGGTATGCTGGTAGGTAAGGATTCCCCTGCCTTGCATAGCACCAAGGGGGCTACCAAGATCACAGCTCCGGGCACACTGAGATGTACAGTTTCTGTGCAGCAGCTGCATGCCCACTCCCCCATTTCCCTAATTGCAAATGGGTGGGGATGTTCAAGGGTTAGGCAAATCCATGACACCAGGTCAGTGAAGTGGTTGGCTGAGTGGGGAAGAATATGCTCCATTCCATACCGTGGATGTTGTAAGTTAGTCCCTCCCCAGTGGAATCTAGGAGGAATTGTTCTTCTGAGCAGTATCTCAGGCACAATGGGTTCTGGTGCTACCCTGTGCAATCCACCTGCACACCACCCCTTACTTCAGGCTATACCTAAATGCCACAATTTAGCCCTTATTGAGTCCAGATCTTGTCAACCATACTCACATTGAGCTGTACCATAATCCCTGAGTGGCTCCATTGGAATCATGGGATAAGAGAGGTAGAATCTGGCCCACAATTATTTATAAATGTTTAAATTTTAGATTTTAATGACAGCAAGAGTAGGCGATGCATCTTTGCAAAATTCAGAACTCTGACATTATTGATCTAAATATAAATGTTGCAGCTATTTTTCAGGGTTCCACATAGTGCTCAAATGTAAAAGAGGGAATATTTTCAAAACCAGATAAAACCAAATAAAATAAAAATCTAATTCTGTCAACGTTGTTGCATTTCAGCGTCCCACCAAAAGTAAGGAACACGACACTAATCAGCAAAAGATAATTTATTCTGCTTTTCCAGTGATATTATTCAATTAATTATATGATGTCAATATTGCATTAAAATCTGGCAAAGAAGAATTTTAATTACTGTATATGCTCTTGCTTCAAGATCTTTAGCTAAATTTTGAGGAAGAGTTCATTCAGAATTCAAAAAGAACTTAACTTCATTGTAATCAGAATAATATGTTTGACTCTCACCAAAATGATGCAGGATTCCACAGAATAAAATTCAGCATCTTGTTCCCAGCTGATGAAAATACATTTAAAAAATGTTTTTTAACCTCGATTTTTGCTGCAATCTAATCTTGAACTTAAATGCATGTAAAATAAGTGATTGCTGTAAAACAAATGGGCCTCTCTCTTGGGAGGCTTTACCACCTTGGTTTAAGTTAGCAATATCAGGAGTCTTGCCAGATACATGATAAATTGGTTCTCTAGCAAAGATAGTTCAAACTTTGGCCTTCGTCCTGAAGTTGTAACACTCATGCAGAACCTCATTGACTTCATGCAGCCATTGATGGGTGCAGGGGTCTGCCTACCTGGATCCTGAGGATAAGGGCCTTAGAATCTTATCACTATTTCAAGCAGATCTCTCCTAATCTACATAGTTTCAATTATTCCCACGCCTTCTTTTAGCCAATGTGTTCTTAGGTTTCTATCGTTAATTCACTTTTCCACAGTATACAATTTCCTTTTCCAACTTAACATTCTCCTGAGATACATACTGAAATATTTAGGCCCAGATGATTATCCAAGATATTTAGGCTCCTAATTTCCACTGAAATAAACTGCTTATGTTTGGAGTCATGGAAGTAAAGTGCCTTGGTACTTTCTGACTCTAAACTCTAATGATCAGACTTGTTACTTATACAGGTTGGTATCACTTGCAGCTGGAATGATTTTTTCCCGACATTCTTTTATCTGATTCTCCATTCTGAGAACTTATGAAGCAAAGAGCTGAAACTTAGTGACAATCCACGGTTCAATGTCCTGCAAAATTAGAGATACATCTGGAAGTGATTCTGCATCAGAACACTTTAATTGATTGAATGATTTACTTCATTATGGTACATAGACCCACCAACGATAAAGACCTACCACTAGCTCCTACCCTAGAGCACCTGATGTGAACCACAAATAAGTTTTTCTAGCTTTTTAAATTCTCAGGATTTTTTTCTTCTTTTAGGAACAATATTCATTAAATAGCTATAAAACCAAATAAAGAGAAAGCAGTAACATCTGATTAGGACCAAAAAAAAGTCAATAGCTCAGAATATGCAAGCAAGAGCAGAAGAAGAGTTTTAGTGTAAAATTTTAACTCATAAGAAGAGAAATGTTACTTGCTTCTGGAATTTGGTTTGAGCAATGGGGATTAATAACTCTGCTTCCCTAAATTCCCTCTTTTTTAACCATATGATGTATTTTTCAGTTCTAGCAGAAAGCTGTTAATGTGGCATTGCTGTGTCAAGTTAAACAGTTATTGCTCCTTACCCCAGAGTTGGCTGTAATTCACTGGTAATGACCTGATCCCTTTCAATTAGGCATTTATACTGCATACATCCCCATAGTATGTAGATGTCTGTGTATGATCACATCCACTAGAGCAGATCTCTGTGCTTCAGTAGAATGTGTTCTTCTGCCAGTGTGTGACATCAGTGGAATCCACGCAGGCAGAGGGCTCCATACTAGCAGCTCTTGATTCAAGATCAGGGCCATAGAATGTCTATAAGGTTAGGATTTCAAAAGGTTTTGGTTAATATAAATGTGCTGTAAAATCATTATCTTTAGGAGCCAAGTATCAGATGGGTAGCCGTATTAGTCTGTATCCACAAAAACAATGAGAAGTCTGGTGACACCTTAAAGACTAAAAGATTTATTTGGGCATAAGCTTTCATGGGTAAAAAATCCCTCTTCTTCAGATGCATGGAAAAGTGGGTTTTTTTACCCATGAAAGCCACAGACACACACACACACACACAAAAAACATTTCCATTAATAATAATTGAAATGTGCAGGTAGGTAAAATGCGAAATATAGTGTTTGAGACCTAGAGTTTGATTTAAGGATATATATATATGGTACTTTGTACATTTTGACATGTGATGTTGACAATTTGTGTTTTAAGTGATCAAGCTTTAACTTTTTGAACATCTACTGTCATTAAATAACTGTTTAACCCCTCATAATTTCCTGCAACTGTCAGAATTGAAATCAATAAAAAATTTAAACAAGTTTAAAACCTATCATTTTGAACAACTGGGAAAATTTAAATAGATAAAAATACTTAAACATTATCATCATAATTATCCTTTGAAATTATATATAAAAAATGAATCAAGCAAAGGCTATATATATATATAATTTTTTTAAAGATTTCCCCAAATATGGAAATGTATAGGGTACTGTGATATTAAGCACTAGGGGGTGGGAATATGAAGAAGGGCAAAGGAAGCTGAAGCAATGGGATGCAATAGGATAATGGTGAGAAATAATGCTATAATAATGCCAAATCTCTACTTTGTTACATCTGTTTTACAGCATTGTGACACCATTATGTCAGTGGAGTCACACAGATGTAAACTTGTGTAGAGGAGAAGAGATTTAGGTCCATTGTTTTCTTAATGTATTATTATCTTCTTTACTGTATAGATTTCCTTACTTTCAATTCACAGCTTCCTTACTTCCAATTCAAAGCTTTCTACTAATCTTCTAAGTCTGTCCCATTTCTTTACTTCTTCTTAGAGCTACTAGAGGGTAAAAAAAATAACATTCATGGCTTGTCTGCACTTGTTTGGAATTTATTTCATGGCCATTACAGGAGACATGTATGAAGTGCAAGAAGGTGGGAATTCCTGCTTAGAATCACAGAAGATTCAGGTTGGAAGAGACCTCAGGAGGTCATCTAGTCCAACTTCTTGCTCAAAGCAGGACCAACACCAACTAAATCATCCTAGCCAGGGCTTGGTCAAGCTGGGCCTTAAAAACCTCTAAGGATGGAGATTCCACCACCTCCCTAGGTAACCCATTCCAGTAGTTCACCACCCTCCTAGTGAAATAGTTTTTCCTCTATCTAACTTAGACCTCCCCTACTGCAACTTGAGACCATTGTGCCATGTTTTGTCATCTGCCACCACTGAGAACAGCTGAGCTCCATCCTCTTTGGAACTCCCCTTCAGGTAGTTAAAGGCTGCTATCAAATCCCCCCTCACTCTTCTTTTCTGCAGACTAAGACCAGTTCCCTCAGCCCCTCCTCATTAGTCACATGCCCCAAATCCCCTAATCATTTTGTTGCCCTCCATTGGACTCGCTCCAATTTGTTCACATCCTTTCTGTAGTGAGGGATTCAAAACTGGATGCAATACTCCAGATGTGGCCTCACCAGTGCCAAATAGAGGGGAATAATCACTTCCCGTGATCTGTGAGCAATGCTCCTACTAATGCAGCCCAATATTCTGTTAGCCTTCTTGGCAACAAGGGCACACTGGTCACTCATATCCAGCTTCTCGTCCACTGTAATCCCCGGGTCCTTTTTTGCAGAACTGCTGCTTAGCCAGTTTGTAGCAGTGCATGGGATTCTTTCATCCTAAATGCAGGACTCTGCACTTGTCCTTGTTGAATCTCATCATATTTCTTTTGGCCCAATCCTCCAATTTGTCTAGGTCACTCTGGGCCTTATCCCTGTTCTCCAGTGTATCCTCTTCTCCTCCCCCACAGCTTAGTGTCATCTGTGACATGCTTCGTTTCATATGCTTAGGCATATAGGGACAGTAGATTTACTCCATTACAAATTTTATTTTATTTTATTACAATATTGTATTACTGCCCTGGACAAGAACTTTCTCCGTAAGACAACGTGGTGGCCCTGTGCACAGCTCCAATTTAGAGAATGTGCACAATGCACTGCCAAGCTGCTTGAAAATGATGTTAGTGCTTTCAGAGTATGTTGTATTGTATGACTTCAGTGGCCAGCTGATTGGGACCCTGACCATGGAACAAACTTTCCCCTCTTGTATTTAAGTCTGAGTTTTGACAGACTGATTTTTACTGGGGAGAAACTGTTCCACTCTCATGACAAACTGAGACCTGCAAAAGTGAAGTTAAGGCAGCTTCAAAGAAAGACAGGAGCATTGTACGTGATATGGCACAATAAGAGCCAAGCTCTGCCATCATAGTGATACAGCCACAGAAACAAGAAGGAAATTTTTAAGCCCCAAGAAAAGGAGAGAGGGTGAAAAGTAGGCATTGGTTTTTGCTGTTGGTCTCATGAAAACTTGTAGTATCTAAACCTGCTTTGCTAATGGTGCCTATGTAGTACAATAAGGCATTTAGTAGAATCACTCTGCTGTATATCTTGTCTGGTGGATGAAGTGCCTTATTCATACTAGAAAGCTGGTATACATTTTACCTGTGGAGAGTAGACAGTGCAATGTAGTAAGAATCAGAGTACATCAGGCTCAGCACTAAGACCCCTTTTGTTCATGTTGGTTCTTGATGCCCTTACAGAAAACATCCAGGGAGTAGCACCTGGTGCATCCTTTTTGGGATGATGTAGTGCTTGTGAGGGAAAGGAAAAGAGGAAGTGGAAGAAGACTTAGTGCTCTGGATATGTGTACTTGAAAGAAATGGCATGAAAATCAACAGGAATAAAACAAAGTATATGGTTTGTGTATTTGATGATACCCAGCAGGAAGACAATGAGACTGTAAGTCTGGGGGGCCAACCACTACCAAAGGAACAGAAGTTCAAGTATGTAGGTTTAATAGCACAGGAAAATGGTGCAATTCAATGACAAACTCATAAGTAGAACAGGAAAGGCATGGGCTAAATGGAGAGAAGTGAGCACAGTGATTGACAACAGGAGAATGCCTATCACACTGAGCAGTAAAATCTATAAGATGGTAATCAGGCATGGCTCCAAATGTTTGGCACTGAGAAAGAGACAGGAGCAGATCTTAGATGCAGTGGAAATGAGGATGTTAAGATGGATGCGTGGAGTTACAAGGATGGACCACGTTTAGAATGAATGAGTTAGGGGCAGTATGAAGGTGGTACCAGTTATTATAGCAAAAATGAGGGAGTCCAGGCTTAGATGGTTTGAGCATGTGAAAAGAAGACCATAAGAACATATAGGAAACAGAGTGTTAAATTTAGAAGTGGAGCATAGAAAAAGAGTTGGAAACCCCAGAATAGTAGCTGGGCTAGATGGATCATAAGGCTGACCCAGGATGGCCATTCTTTATGTTTTTATTCTTATGATACCAAAAAGAACTCTAGAGGAAAGTCTAACAGGAATTATTTAATTTATATGGGACAATAACTTGCCAAGAGGAAATATGAAAATTCTCTGGAAGGAGGATTGGCAGTACCAAATTTACTAAAATATTATTGGGCAGCTCATTTGAGACCACTCTCAGAGGGAGGAAATCCAACAACAGGATTTTAAATATTAATTTTGTGCATTAATATTTTACATAAAAGATTTACCCAATACAAAAGGGAAACAATCCAGGTTTCATATTGACAATTCAGATATGGAATTTGTCTCAGATAAGGGATAGCCCCTTCCCTTTCTGACCTGTACCCATCAGAAAAAATGCAGAATTTTAGTAGGGGTTCTCTAATTGAATATGTAACATATGGAAGAAAAGAGGACATCCATCCATCAGCCAGCTAGTCCACAATGATAAAATTATGGGAATTAATACCATCAAAGAAATCATGGGGAATACTAATATACCAGTTTGGAATTTTTTGAAACAGAAGCATTTTGCCAAAGGCTACTGTCAAGGTTCCTTCCCCACTCTGAACTTTAGAGTACAGATGTGGGGGAACTGCATGAGAAGCTCTAAGCTCAAGTAACAGCTTAGATCTGGTCTGGCTGCCACCACTCGCAAGCACTACTTCCCTTCCTTGAGAGACTTCATCAATTTCCTGGTGAACACAGATCCAAACCCCTTGGATCTTAAAACAAGGAGAAATTAACCATCCCCCCTCCTTTCTCCCACCAACTCCTGGTGGATCCAGATCCAACTCCCTTGGATCTTAAAACAAGGAAAAATCAGTCAAGTATAAAAAAGGCTTTTAATTAAAGAAAAGAAAGGTAAAAGGAAAACCTCTGGGAGAGATTAGCATATCAGCTACTACCACAGACAACAGATTCCAAACACAGAGGATGTTCCCCTAAGCAAAACCTTAGTTGCACCAAAAAAATACCCAAATACCCAATTTGATTCTTCCTCTAATTGCACAAGACAGGTTACTAAAAAATAAACATAAACCTATTTATTCCTTTCTAAAACTTACTACTCTGATAAGAGGCTGGTTCCTTGATCTTTTTTCCTCCGGCTGAAACTGAAACTGACTAAACAAAGGGAACTTCCCTCCGTCCTTTTGAGACATCTTGTTCCCCCATTGGTACCTCTGGTCAGGTGTCACCTAGGCTAGGTGAACTTCTTAACCCTTTACAGGTAAAAGAGGCATTAACCCTTAACTATCTGTTTATGACAGCTACATAGGAAGACCAAGTTTCAGGAGACCATTAACAAGGATAGAAAGATTAGTTATAGGAAAATCACATGAAAGGCCCTGATTTCCATATGGTATAACCAATTGTTGCTGCTTGATCTAGAAGATAAGACTCCCACTATGGAAAAATGGGAAAAGGATCTCAAACCAAATATTATTTGGAACAAAAGAAAGATATCTGGAGAAAGACCAAAATCTCCTCTGTTTGTGTAACCATTAAGGAAAATTATTAAAAAATACACTATCAGTGTTACCTCACTCCTTTTAAGTAAGGAAAATATATATATATATAAAGAATCATAAATACTAGAGAGGCTGTTAAGGAATAGGAACCTTTCTGTTTGTGTGGTGGGAGTGCCCGAAGATAATAGTTTTTGGAGGAAAATCACAAATAGATTTTTCAAGATACTTAAGATTAGGCTAACCACAGAACCTCTGGGGATTCCATTAGGTCACAGTCCAAAGGAGGTTATTGACTTGGGAAAAGACCCATTGATAACGCAGCTACTACTAGCAGCCAGATGTATGATAGCTCATTTTTGGAAAAGAACAGATTCAGCCTCCCCACAACAGTAGAGTCATGGAGAAATAAATTATGAGCGATCCCTTCAATGGAGAAAATGACAGACAGTTTATATCGAGAGCAAGTAGATTTTATAATTTATATTTACCATTTTTGGAATGTGAACATAATAAATACACAGGCAATGATAAAAGTTTGACCAAACACAAATGTGTCTTTCAAAGGTGACAAATACAAGTTATGAATGAGATTTGTAAATATTTGTATGGAAAGTTCATGTATGTTAATGATCAAATAAAAAGATAAAAGCAATCAACTGTGCTGCTATCTGTGAGCCAGATCCTTAGCCGCTGAAAATTGGTGTAGCTCCATGGCTCATTTTATGAGCCTGTTCTTCCATCAATAAATGTGCACCTCTATCCTTAAAGTGATAGAGTTACAAGTATAAGACTGCAGGAGAAATACTCCTAAATATGGATCTCATCTCTACTTTTCCTTTAATACCCTGAGATATTACATAGAATGACTGAGGCTGTCATTCATCTGCAATATACTGCAGCCACCAATATTGTTACTGCAGCCCAGCATATTGTTACCTGCAGGTTTCTAAAGGGGAGACATCGGTACTTAATTTGGTTCTATCAGCAGCTTTATGCATAAAGTAAAAATACATAAAGATGTTAAAACAGTACAGCAGAAGCTAAGACACCTGCCTCTGTCAGTTAGGAAAGCAGATGCAAAGGAGCTGGAAGCTTTTACCCAAATGGGAATAGTTGAAAGAGATGATGCATCTGAATAGATTTGCCTATAGGAGATACTATGAATAAATTGGCTGGAATTCAAATGTATGCTAATATGTGTGATCCTAACAAAGCTGCTGTGGTTGATAGTCACCTCTTGCCACTGACTGAGGACATTCTGTCTGAATTTAGAGTGCTATGTAATATATTCACCACTGGATTTAAAGAATTTTTATCAGCTTTTGGTGTACATAGGGTTGATAGTAGAGACCTCACCACATTCTGAGGGACTGCCTTGCTTCTGCTGTGCACAAACTCAGCTCAATGTTTCAATGAATGTCAGCAATATAATTAGTACTACCATGTAAACAATCATGTATCTGTGATGCAACTTTCTTTACAAAATCCACAGAGTAGGATAGCTGGACACTAAGTAGTCCCGGTGAAAACTTTGACAGGAAAATAGCTGTCAAAATGCTATTTCTGTTCATCCATTTTCACTTTTGTTTGGGTTGTTTGGGCCTTGTTGCTGCATTGTTTGCACAATATCCTTATGTACAGTGACAAAATATATGGCTACATACTGTCTTGTGATTTCAAAACTGCAGCAGAGTAAGTACTTCACAACACATGTTCCACAACAAACTGTAACTTGTTCTGTATTTGTATATTAGAAATTCTCCTTCAGCCAAATCCTAGTGTGAAGGAAGTCAGTGGCAAAGCTACCATTATCTTCAGTTGGATCATGCTTTGCCCCAACTTCACATGGCTTCATGATATCACAAGAAAAATCTGCCTCTCAGATAATTAGCTTCTGAAAACAGTCATCCTGCTGAAAGGAAAGATGTTTTGTAGGGACAGGTTCTGATATCCTTACACATGTTGATTAGCACCTTAATGGTATCTGAATCTCACCCTTAGTAACCAATTAAAGTCAAAGTCTTCTCGAGTTTTACAAACTTGAATTCTATTTATTAGCAATTTATTATTATTGCTTTTACAATCTTGCAACAATTTATCTGGTATTGTAATGATTGCTCATGGGCAGTGGCTCTCAACCTTTCCAGAGTACTGTACCCCTTTCAGGAGTCTGATTTGTTTTGCATACGTCCAAGTTTCACCTCAATTAAAAACTACTTGCTTACAAAAGCAGACATAAAATACACAAGCATCACTGCGCACTATTACTGAAAAATTGCTTACTTTCTCATTTTTACCATATAATTGTAAAATAAATCAATTGGAATATAAATATTTTACTTGCATTTCAGTGTATAGCATATAGAGCAGCATAAACAAGTCATTGTCTGTATGAAATTTTAGTTTGTACTTCTTATGTAGCCTGTTGTAAAACTAGGTAAATATCTAGATGAGCTGATGTACCCTGGAAGACCTCTGCGTACCCTTGGTTCAGAACCACTGTTCTAAGGCATTAGGAAAGATCATCCACAAGCTGGTCCTGCTCCTAAGTTCCTCTGTCCTGGAATTAATGTTAAGGAAGATTATGAAAGAAATATTTCTCTATGCAAAATAAAGAAATGAGTGAATTCCTTTACTTTGGAACATGCTGATATATCTTACATGAATACATATGGCTACCACTGTCTCTTGTCAGATGACAATTTTGTCATTCCTAGTGTAACTCTATTTGCCAGGTGACAGATCTGTGGAGGATTGATAATGGTTGATAATGAGTAAGTGGGAGGTACAACAGACCTCTGCCATAGGGCCATAGTGGGAGATAACTCTAAATCACTGAAACCAGGTGTGCAGGCTGCTTTGGCACTGCTATAGGATGCCAACCAAGCCCTTAGCCCTTAGGTCAATTCTTGACAAATAAGTGCTTGTCTACACCTACAGCGGTGCAGCTGCAGTGCTTAGTGAAATTCTACCTATGCCAACAGGAGAGCTTCTCCTATCAGCATAGGTACTCCATCTCCCTGAGATTCTCCCGTTGACACTGAGGGTTAAGTGGATATAACTACTTTTCTCAGGGGTGTGGATTTTCCACATTCCTGAGTAATGTAGTTATTCTGACGCAATTCTTCATGTAGACCCAGCCTAAGGGTGGAGTTTCTACTATCTCCATTTTACATGTAAATCCTTTAGCTGTAGCATACCAGGCATGTACCTACTTCAGCCCCTATAGCATGGGTGCTCACCTAGAATGCTCTGCAGAACAGGATCGTGAAGAGTGGACACTTGAAACCAGAGCTGATACGTTGACCAAATATGGTGCAAAAACTCACAGAATATATAAGGTAATGGGGAGTTTCTGGTTCTGAGTGGGACATTGGTCCCACTCTCCATCATTTTCCCCACAGTAGAGGGTCTGCTTGGGTCAGTTTACATAAGCAGCTACAAGACAGAGAACGTGGTAACTAGGCAGAAGGAGATGAGTCTTCACTCACCCTTGTCACTATAAACTGCTGTGTGTCTCTGGGGGACAGACCAGCCCAACAGATTTCTTGTCCTTGGAATGATAGATTTCTCCATGAGCCCCAAACCTGTCATGCATGAAAATGCTGTAGGGTCTTTGCATTTTGTGGGCATCCCAAACCACTTCTGGCTCTAGCTGATAAAACTGTCAACAATGCTGCACTCCACACTGAGAATATGGTGGGCTGGGAATAGGTAGTATAGCCAAAGCTGTCCAGAACCAAGGCTCATACCAGTTAAATGCTCGAGAGGACTTGGATGACTTGCAGTTGATAATGTGAATCACTGCCTGGCTGTCAGACTACAACATGACTCTCTCTCTCTCTTTTTTTTTTTTTTAAATCCTTCAAGGATAAAATAGCAACTCCTGTGTTTCTCTATCCTGGGGCCTGATTTTAGGTGCATTCAAGCCAATGTGAAACGTTCAATTGACATCAGTGGGGTTTGGATCAGGCCCACATGAGGAATGTTTTTTCAGACATTGCATCTCGAGGCATATGAGAAGCTGAAGAAACATGAAGATGGCAAAGTTGGCATGTGCACAGTGAGCATGAGCTCCTGTAGAGGAACACAAGGTATTTTTTTACTTTTCACTTGAAAAAGAAAATGGATGCAAAAAATGAAATCGAGGGTTAAAACAATTGCAAGGAGAAACATAAGAGAGCAGTCAATGTCAGGTCTGATCTGATCAAAATCATTTTGAAGAGCTCACTCTTACTTTACCATGCACATAACCTCTTCAGTAATTCTTATTACTCTAATTTTTATTTCTCACTCTGAGCAGTGGGCAGTAGAATTAAAATATGATACGCAAGCAAACAAATGGCAACTTTAGTGATTAAACATAAGGACACTAAAAGATCTATGACTATGAAACTGAATTTGGGAGTGGGGAGCAAAGTAAGAGGGTAACAAATGCGCCAGGACTAAAGGTTAGCTGGAAGATTAAATTGATGCTAACTGCTGGACAAGAAATCCCCCTTGAGAATCTCAGGAAAACACACATAATATTTTTAGATAGTTTTCAAGCCTAAGTAAAAAATTTTAACAACAGGCCGTTAAAAGAAAGTTAAGCTTAAAAATGACACAGATGATTTCACTTTGCTAGAGTAGTTAGGTTGGATCGAAAGGAACCCTTCCCTGAAAATACAGGAGAATTTTTTAGCAGTGGGACTCAGTTTGTTCTTTCTTATTCTTTATATCTCAGCTGGTAAAAGAAACACATCAAGTCTTATCTTACCAGGAGAGGGCACTTGTATTATTTCTGCTGTGATGATACAATGCAATGTGAGCAAAGGAAATTTGGGATGGTCTTTTACATTGCAGCAGCATCGTTTCTTTTGGAAAATTTATATTCATTATGAATCAGAATATTTATAAAGGACAACCTGGCAGGGGTGAAGAACTAAATAATAAACATGGATGACTGTCATTATAAGAAAGAATTTCTACATTACCTGGTCCTTCAGAATCTATAAGTTCTTAATATATTCAGTCTGTCAGTTAAGGCACAGAAATTACCTCAGACAGCAGCTTTTCAAATGGTGTGTTTGACGTCACACAGTCCTTAAAGCCTCATTTGCTCTTTTATGACATATAATGTTTTCCATTCTTGTATTTTGAATTATAAGACTTAATTCTTATTTCTTTTGAAATTTAAGGCCAAATACTGGGCCCCTATGCAAATCCTGTATAAAAGCATTTTGCTTGAGGGACGGACCAACATGTACTTGACCTCCAACCCAAGATACAAGGCTCAGGATATTTGCGGAATCAATCATAGCATCAGCTGTGACAGCATTCTATAAAGTACTCCATCACCACCGTGAGGTTTGTGGCCAGTGTGGCTGTGCTGGTTATAGATGCATGGGCTATGCCTCAAGCAAACCTCTGTCCATTTACAGAGTTGAGAGTGAATTTTAAACTACATGCACTCGGAGTCCAGTGTGTATAATTTTCATCATTAACTCAAACATCACCCATACTGTTTATAATACCAAACATAACGAAAATTGAGTTCTGTTATGCTTACCAGCTCCAGCTCTGAGCTGCCCCTCCTGAGTGGTGCACTTTAAGAGGCACTGCACACATGGAAAGGATGGAGCAAAGGTAGCTTTAAGCCACATTTCTACCTTGAAAATGCTGGGCCTGTATAAGGGCATCTCTAGTTCCTAGTGTAAATTTACCTCAATCTCTGGGTTGACCTTCACTCAATTGCCTATGGAATGCAGACAGCTTTGACCACACTCCCCCCTACTCTTGTCACATACCTATACCGGGTTTGGAATGCTGTGCAATCAGCTAAGATGCCCAGGGAAGCCCCTTTATACTGGTTTCAGAGTGGTAGTCGTGTTAGTCTGTATCAGCAAAAAAACTGAGGAGTCCTTATGGCACCTTAGAGACAAATTTATTTGGGCATAAGCTTTCATGGGCTAGAACCCACTTCATCAGATGCATGGAGTGGAAAATACAGGAGCAGGTATAAATACATGAAAAGATGGGAGTTGCCTTACCAAGTGTAAGGTCAGTCTAATGAGACAATTTAATTAACAGTAGGCTAAACAAGGGAGGACTGCAGAACTGGAATAAATTTGCAAACTGGACAGCATCAAATTAGGCCTGAATAAAGGCTGGGAGTGGTTGAGTCATTACAAAACCTAAACCTAAACCTAAACCTAATTTCCCCCATACTAATTTTCCCCTACTATTACTCACATCTTCTTGTCAAATGAGCCGCTCTCATTACCACTACAAAAGTTATCTGACCTCACACTTGGTAAGGCAACTCCCATCTTTTCATGTATTTATACCTGCTCCTGTATTTTCCACTCCATGCATCTAATGAAGTGGGCTCTAGCCCAAGAAAGCTTATACCCAAATACATTTGTTAATCTCTAAGGTGCCACAAGGACTCCTTGTTGTTTCTGCTTACACTGGGGAATTCCCAACTGGGAAGGATCAGGCTGGGTTCCATCCCCTTCACAGTGTCTTGGGACTACCATCTGAATCTCCTAAAGTGCATGTGAGATATATTAAGGAACGAATGAGGTATGAATATGCCATGTGAGATAGCAGGGGGAAAAAAGGTGAGTGCAAGTTTGTTTTGCATACACTTTGGCCTCGTGTCATGGGACAGAAATATTGGTTCTCTTTAGCTCTGGCATGACTAGATTTGGAAGATTGCATTCACTTCTGTGTACTTCATGACAAAGAAGATATTGACAGATTAGAGAGTGTTCAGAGGAGAGCAACAAAGGAGCCTAGAGGGAATAAATTAAGGGGAAAGATTAAAAGAATTAAATGTAAAGTTTGGCAGGAGGAATGTGATAACAGTCTACAAATATTTGAAAAGCATAAACACCAAAAGTGTGAGAAAATGTTTAGAACATTAATAATGGTGTGTCATGAGAGTAATGGATGAAATTAAGAAAGAGAAAATTTTGGTTGACAACTAGGAAAAAGCTTCCTGATAGTGAGATTTGTTAGCATGTGAAAAAGTTCCCAAGGAAATGGTGGACTTGGCTTATTTAAAACAACTGGAGAAAACACAAGAAAATAAAGAACAATTAACACCAGTTAACAGAACAATCCAATTTTGGCAGGGAAACAGACCCAATGACCAACTCCTGGATTCTGTGAATTATATAAAAGGATAATTAGACATGTAATTTGGCAATTAAAGCATTCTTCTTCACTGAAAGGATTGTTTTCATTGATGTGAAATGTAAGATTAAGTTGAACCTATAAGTAAATGCAATTCAGGTTTATTTAAAATTATTATGTAAACATACTTAGTTACTAGTCATATGATTTTTCCCCCTGTCTGCCTTCCCTCCCAAAGAGTGGACTTTTATGTAATGTGTTGATCATGGTTGATCGCAACTGAGATTCATTTTACAAAATGTATGATTTCCCCAGACTAAAAAATCTATTCATTTATTTAATTTATCGACTAGTGAGGGACCAGCAGCTTTGCTAGCCAAGTTTACTTTTATGAGAAATATGAGGAAGAATGGGCAAACATGTATGCTGGGAGATTTGTGCTGATTTATGTGTGGGTTGTGTTGGGGGATTAGTGAAGGTGGTGAATGAGGGGTGTGGTGAATGTGTGTGTTTGGGGATATTGTGTATTCTGGTTGTGTTTTTGTGAGGGTGGTTGTGTTGATTTTTGTCTGGGAGATTTCTGGTGGGAGATTTGTGTTGACTGAGCATGTGGCAGTTGGGCCAAGTAATCCACCATCTTTGCAGTCTCCCTCATATAACCAATGGCGTTGTTGTATGCAAATTAGCTGCAAAGTAAGGATAGTGACTGGTGAGTAACCTCTGATACCACAGTGGTCTAGGCCTCTTGGCATAGCCTTACTGTAGCTGTGCACTGCATGTGTGTAATTCATAAAGTTAAAATGGCTGAAAATTGAATAATTGGATGGTAACAGATTGTTAAATCTAGTGATGATTCAACCTGGTCATATTCTAAACAAAAAGAGCTTTCAGCCATGCTTATAGCTGTTTCCATCACTTCCCACTGACTCAAAGGATAATTTAGGCTCCAGAGTGACACAGTGACATTCCTTGAATTAAAACAACAAGGAGTCCAGTGGCACCTTAAGGATTAACAGCCTTGTTGTTTCTGTGGATATAGACTAACACTGCTACCCCCGATACTTATTCCTAGAAATGTATTCTACAGATAGTGTTGGCACCCAAAGGTCCTAATCTAGATAGCGCCCAAAAGCTGAAATTGGGATCAGAGCTGTATATTGATGAGATTACACACTGAAACCTACTACATGAGGTAGTAGATTTTGGAGGGAAAAATTTGATTTCCTTTATCGAGATTTTATTTAAACATACATTCTCACTCACATACTTTACACACTCTGGCAGGGTAAAATGGCCTTAAAGTGAGAGTAAATATACTTTATGTCTCTTTTAAGGCCTCCTTGCAGTTCTAGAACTATGTAAAGGCACTTTAATGTAAATGAGAATCAGGCCCACAGAAAAGTATTGCTATAGCAACAAAATAATTTATGAGGATCTGTCTAACAAAGTAAGAATCACAGAAACGTGAAGGGAAAGAAGCTCTTCCACTCTTTAATAACATCACGCTTCTCTTTGTAATAACTAACACATTGAAAGGAATGAGAATACTTTCATTTTATGATTTTGTTTTTAAATTAGCTTTATCAACATTTGGCATTTGACAGTCACTGAAAAATATTGTGCACGTACTAGTAAAACAGAAGACATAGTGTAATTAACAAACACAGTCACAAGCTAAAATGCATACTCCACTGATTGATACCCGCCGGTTGCATGAGTGTGTGCTGATAACTCACAAATAGCACCATTAAGACCTGTGTAGAGAAATGTAAGCAATAGTGCTAGATGCACAGCCATTAATCACTGTCATCAATAGGCCTCTCATAGTGGTCTACAGAAGCTTTTAATGTATGTTTTGCTAATTGGAAGTTACAGTAGTAGTGTGAAGTCCCAGATGAATTACTACTTCTATTGTACAATAGTGCATAGAAAAAGCTTTCTGCATTTTGCTTTGGAAGATCAGCTTAAAAGTTGGAGAAATTTATTATCATTACCATTTATCCTTTAAGGCTATAAAAATATTCCAGCAACACCCCCATCCCTGAAAGGTTTAATACATTGCCAACGTTCTAATTTTATTCTTCATTATTCCCCCAAAACCTACATTCAAAACTGAGGCCCCTGATCTACAGAGATCTGTTGTTTAATGCATTTCTGTATGTAGATCCTTGACAGAGGCCATTTTTCTTGCCTCTCAGGTGGCTCGTATAGAGAGATTTATGTCCATTATGCATAAATTCTTTGTAAAATTGCTCTAGCGTAATCAGCAGAAAGTCTGAGAAAGCACCCACAGCAGCCACAAAATGAAATCAGAGATACTTGGACTTAGCCCACCTTCTTTAAGTTTCAAGAATTCTGTTACCATAGAAATGTGAGGAATGTGAAGCTCATTGTTGTCCTGATTTGCCAACTTCTAATGGCAGATCACTATTTCTAGAATTACATCATCAAGAAATAGCACCAAGTCAAAAGCCAATATTCATGGTCTATTAAAACCAGAATTATTGATCACATTAAAGCAGACTGGTGAATAATTCATAAAAAGCCACAGGTGTCAAATCTAAAGTTGGCATTAGATAAAATGGTAAAACAATGATCAGCATTTTCTACTTTTTAAATAACACCTTTATTATTGGGGACTTGGGACTTCAGCCCTGCACTAAAAGAGAATTATGAAAGGCAAGATACTCCTTACAAAATGATGTAGCATTCAGCATTTTTTTTAATATGCATTCTGTGGGTGACAGTCAAATAATCTTCCCGATGATCCATTAAGCTGAATGGGTGCTTTCTTTTGAGCAAAACCTGTTTATAGCATGATATGCTGTTGCAGTTAACCTAGCTTTCTCTTTTGGCTGTAACCACCGCAGAGGCTCGAGGCAAGGGAACGAACATTTGATTTTCCTAAAGGGTGTTCAATGCATATTTCTCAAAAGGTTACAGATTTGAGGATCTGCCTACAGCCACTTCCCATGAAACAAAATAGCTGTAGGGAAGGTTTGTTCCCTAGTGTCAGTGCTCTCTGCCCAATTAAGAGGCAGCTCAGAGGGTCTCAGAAAGGGAGTCCCATTACATTCACAATGACATTAGCTGAGATCCAGCACTTCAGAGGATGGAGATAGAAAATTAGTAACTGTTTAGGGGTTTAGCAAGGTTATGGAGCAAGCTTTTTTTCTCACCTCATCTCCTGTGTGTAGGGGCAAAAAAGAAGCGTATATTTATATTCAAATTAATCAATATCTTATATATTTGGGGCCTAATTATTTTCCTCACTTGTTAATTTAAACTGTGGTATTTAATTTATTTAGTGCTCTCCTCATGCTCTGGATATGTCTGTCTGTACTGGAGACCATTTAAAGGAATGTGAAAGGGTCTTCGTTCACTGGATTGGACACAGTTTCCCTTCAAATATGTGCTTGGCCTCTCTTGGGCTACATGGGGGGTGGAGGGGATATCAGAGAGGATTCAGGGATCCCCTTGCATATTGCAAAGATGCCAGGCACAAGCATTGTCCTTGTACCACCCTGAATGCCAAAAATATTCCAGACTAGCACTGCTTATGAGAAGGGGCAGAACCAGGAGTGATGGTACTGTTCAGGTGGCAATGTGCGTTGTACCCTCTTCAGTGGTAATGCAGCACTGGGCTCTCTAGGGCTTCTGGGAGAATTGTACCAGCTTGAGGTATATTGCCTCCAGAAATTCTCCTTCAGGTTGTGCGCCGTTCCCTGCTGCCTGTCCTGGCCTCAGTGGTAATGCCACACTTGAGCCCACAGTTCATCAACTTCCCTGGGTATTCTTTTCCTAAATGCTTGTCTAGTTTGTTTGGTTAGGCTTCTTAGGGGTTATTGAAAAGGCTAGTTTAACAAGTGTTTGGACGATTGCTAATGAGGAGCAATCTTTATCTTTGATATTTATATATTGCCCACCACGGTCTATGGATCAGAAACCTTGAGGCTGTTTCAGTGGCAAGAAAAGCTGGCCATACCACAAGAAGAAGAGATGGAAGATGTCCTTAGAATTAGGGTGCAGTTAGGCTCAGTCAGCATTGACCAGGATAAAGGGCAGGATCGTGCCTTTTAAACTTTGTCTCTCATTATGACCTTTGGAGCTCCCCAACAGCCAGCCAGGATACAGCTTAAATCTTTCCTTCCTTGAGCTTCTACCCCAAATCAGCACACAGTCTGGTCCAGAAATGCTAGGGTTCAAAGGATCATTGTAATCACATTGGAAAAACAGGTGTTTGGTGACACCATAGTGTGACCTTTAGCCTTCAGAGTGAAGCAGTGAAGAGGATGACTGTTTACTAGCTGCTGGTTTTGATATTGAAGTTGACAATTTAGAACATAAGAGCAGACATACTGGATCCGACCATGGTCCATCTTTCTCAGTATCCTGTCTCTGACAGTGGCCCATACCACAGCTTCAAGGGAATTCTACAGAACAGAGCAATTATGGAGTGTTCCACCCCTGTCTTCTACTAGTCAGAGGTTTAGGGTTTCCCCAACAATGGGGTTGTGTCCCTTAGCATCTTGCCTATTAGTCATTGATGGACCTATCCTTTATGAACTTTTCTATTTTTTTAACTCAGTTATATTTTTGGCTATCACAATATCCCATGGCAATGAGTTCCATAGGTTAGTTGTGTTGTGTAGAAAAGTACTTCCTTTTGTTTGTATTCAGCTTGCTATGTATTAATTTCATCAGGTGACCTCTGAATTTTATATTGTGTGAAAGGGAAAATAACACTCTCTATTCACTTTTTCCACACCATTCATGAATTTATTGACCTGTTCATATCCCAACATATTCATCTTTTTTCTAAGATTAACATCCCTAATCTTTTTTTAGTCTTTCCTTGTATGGAAGCTATTCCAAACCCTCGATCATCTTTGTTGCCCTTCTCTGAACCTTTTCCAGTTCCACTATATCCTTTTTGAGATGAGATGGTCAGAACTGGACACAGTCTTCAAAGTGTGGATGCACCATGGATTTATATAGTGGCATAATGGTATTTCTATCTTGTTTTCTATCTCTTTCCTAAAAGCTCCTAACATACTGTTAACTTTTTTAATCACTGCTATGCATTGAGGGGAAGTTTTCAGAGAACTATGCATGGAGACTCTAAGTGTCTTTCTTTGGTGATAATAGCTAATTTATTACCCATCAGTGTATATGCAAAATCAGGATTATTTTTTCCAATGTGCATTATTTTGCCCTTATCAACAACAAATTTCATTTGCCATTTTGTTGACTAGTCACACAGCTTTGTGAGATCCCTCTTTAACTCCTTGCAATCTGCTTTGGACTTGAACCATCTTGAATACTTTTATATCATTTGCAAATGTTGCCACTACACTGTTCACCCCCTTTTTTGGGATCATTAACATATATGTTGAACAGCATAGATCTCAGTGAAGATACTTGGAGGACCCCACTGTTCACCTCTCTCCATTGTGAAAACTGACCATTTATTCCTACCCTTCAGGCAGTTACTGATCTAGGAGAGGGCCTTCCCTCTTATCCCATAGCTACATGGTTTCCTTAAGAGCCTTTGGTGAGGGACCTTGTCAAAGGCTTTCTGAAAGTCCAGGTAACCTGTATCATAGGCACTGAGTTCTGCTGGCTCCAGTGGGTGCTCAGCCCCCCTCTGCCCCGACTCCACTCCATCCCACCCCAATTCCAACCCCTTCCCCAAAGTCCTCACCCCAACTCCGCCCCCTCCCTGCCCCTATTTGACTCTTTCCTCAAATTCCCGCCCCAGCCCCGCCTCCTCCTCTGAGCGCTCCTGTATTCCCACTCCTCCCCCTCCCTCCCAGAGTTTATTATGCCGTGAAACAGCTGTTTTGCAGTGGCAAGTGCTGGGAGGTAGGCGGAGGTGAGGCAGGAAGGGGAGCTTGGCTGCCAGTGGGTGCAGAGTACCCACTAATTTTTCCCCGTGGGTGCCCCAGCCCCGAAGCACCCACGGAGTCAGCACCTATGCACTATATCAACTGGATGACCTTTATCCACATGCTTGTTGACTCCCTCAAAGAATTCTAATAGTTTGGTGACGCATGACTTCCCTTTATGAAAGCCATGTTGATTCTTTGAATAACTAAATGCTGCCAACAGGAAATTAAGTTCATGCTCTTTTGTTCTGATATTTGTAGTCTAAGAAGTCTTGTGGGCTCTATTTTGGCATCTGTGTCATTATGCTTAGAATTCTGGATACCTGTGAAAACTCTGCTCTTTCAAAAAATACAGACTTAGTTTTTGTAACTTTAAAACAACCAACCAACCGCCATCCTTCCCCAGCTCCTCAATTAACTCTAAAATATTATACTTTCTCTCTCAATTTCTACCACACCTTTTTTTTATTTTAAGGTGACCAAAACAGTATAGAACATTCCAATTGTGTTCTTACTACCCAAGTCTTTTACACACTGCGAAAATCATTTCCTTTGGCTGGTATTCAATGCTTCTTATTTATGCATCCCAGAATTCTGTTTGTTTTCTTTGCTGCTACCAGATAATGCAATGAAAACTGAGAATGTTTATCCATGAGAACTCCAGATTCCTTTCCTGCTCAATGTTTGATAATGTACGTCTTTTTTTTGTCTCTTGCCTTGTTGCTCTGCATTTGTCTACATTGCACTAATCTTCCCATACTCCCACCTTATCTGCATCATTCTGAATTTGATTGTAATTCTCTTTTGTATTGAATGAAAGCCTCCAGTTTTGCATCATTAGCTATTGTCATCACGTTCCCATACATACTTTATTCCATGTAATTGATCTATAAAGAGAACAAAATTAATTCTAATATTTTCCTTGTGATACCCAGTGACACAGAGGCCCATTTGTGGTTCACTATTCTGTGTCAGCAGCTCTTATCAGTCCTGACATACTCACTACACCTAACACACTGTTGTCATACTCGGTATCTGAAAGGTGGCATGTAAGGTATTATTGGAAAACTAATAATTCATTGATCATTAATGTTCTTATATGATGTATGCGCTGGGTGTATACAGAAAATTATGCATATGTGCTAGAATTATATTGTTAGGTATGTTGGCAAGCAAAGGATAAACAAGTCTGCCTTAGACAAAGGAATGTGGGTTTGCCTCAATTTACATATAAGCAGTAAACAAGGCCATCAAGCTGACTAGTGGGGAAGGAAACAGCCTGGCATCTTCGCCCCAGCAAGAGGGAAGCTTGGCCTGTGTTATTTTTAAAGAATTCTTTGCAAAGGTTTACTGGTTTATAAAGACGGGTGGCTGAACCTCAAGTGATAAACAATTGAATCAATGGAATGTGAATTGTATGTATCAACATGACATAAGGAATTATGAATACTCATGGATATTAGGTTTTCCAGTCTGTGACTAAACAAAGGAAGAAAAAGGCTTTCCCTCCTGACAGGAGGAAAGGCTGCTATCTACCTGTCTCCAAAGACACTGAGCAATGTGTTACCAGAACCAGTAGAAGCTTCTTTTACACAGAAATCAGCAGGGGGATGGGAAGCCCACAGGAAAGGAAAAACAGCCTGAGGTGATCCTGCCTCTTAAAACAAGTTAAGTGAACTTTGGAAGATATAAGCAAAGATAGAAGCCATCTTTGGCATCCATCACTAGACAGATACAAGCGAACAGAGCCCTAGAAAGCTGAGAAAGATGGGTCCATCAACCAAGGAGGGGCTGAAGTCTGAATATAGGTGAAAACCTGCTTAGGCAAGATCTTTCACCTAAGAAATCAGCTCCTTGTACTTCTGTGGCAGGTCCTGACTGAGCGATTGGTGAGAGAAACCATCTGGAACAAAACCGGTATCTTGCTAGATTAAGTTTTAGACTGTTAGATGCTTGTTTTCACTTTTATGTGCTTGTAACACTTTCTAACTTTATTCCTTTTACTTGGCATCACTTCACATCTGTCCTATTGTTAATATATTGTTGTTGTTGTTTTTTTTGTTACTATAAATCAACTCAGTGGTGTGTTTAAATAGAAGGGTTTATTTTCCCCAGTTAAGTTAATAAGCTGTGATGTGTTTTTATGTCATTAGAGGAACAAACCAACCCTATTATTTCTCTGAATTTTCCAGGAGAGGACAGGACATGACAGAGGCACACAATTTGGGGGAATATTTGGGACTGGGAGTGTGTTGAGGTCACCTTGCAAATAGTAACCCAAGTTGGTAGAGCCCAGGGACTGACTGGTGCGTTGATGGCAGGTTGCTGGGGTCAGAGTTGCTGTAACTGGGGTGCAGTTAAATACAGATGCTCAGGGTGCGACATGCAAGCTTGGCGCAGCTATGAATGTCCCAATAAGGAAGTTTACAGTAGCAAAACATTGTGAGGCAAGGTAAGAGGTGACAACCCCTTACTGGTCTGAATTACACCCCAGACTATGACATACCCCACAGGCTTCTACTCAATGAAGTTATCAGGCTAACTTCATAAGCTGCAATAGCTAGTTTCTGTTATGGTCCTAGTGGACAGCAGATAAACAAACACACTGCAAATACAAATGTGATACATAAAATGCAATCATTTTACTTCAAAATTGTAAAAATACGTATGCATGTTCAATAGTTATGTTTCCTTGTTCCACAACAATTAGGAGCTACTCCAAACTTCTGTTTCCCACTGGGTAGCTTTTATTTTCCTTTGAGTTATAAATCTAAATAGATAAAAAATAAAATTATGCAGTTTGAAAGTTATTTACAGAGATCTACACATTAGACATTATTGTTATTATTTGTAAAACAATAGCACTGAAGAGTCCATCGAACTAGGTGCTGTACAAAGGAAGGACAAAAAGACAGACCTTGTCCCAAGGAGCTTAAAATCTAAGAATAAGGCAGCAAACAACAGATGGAAACAGACAGACAAGGGAGTACAAACAAACAACAGTCAGCATAATAGACAGTGTTCTCAGCACACCAGCAGTTTAACCATTGTGAAGTTTTTTGTAGGTATCATGGCAAAGGAGCGTTTTAAAGAGGGATTTGAAGGAGGATAGTGAGGTGGCTTAGTGGATGTTTATGTGGCGTGCCTCCCAGGTGTCTGGGGCAGCATGGGAGAAAATATGAAGGTGTTTGTTATAACAAGTATACAAATGGAAACGGCATCATGGGCCAATTGGAAGCAAGCTTCAACACCTCGATAACAAATCAGAGATGGTTAGTAGGATGGTAATTGACCGTGAAGGGTTTAGAAAGTGAATATGCAATAGAGAAGTGGAAGACAGTGGAGGGATGCAAAAATAGGGTGAAATGGTCAAAGCGACAGGCTAGGAAAATGACCTTTGCAGCAGTGTTGTGAATGGATATGAGTGGGGCAAGAGTGCATTTGTCATGACCAGAGAGAAGGATGTTGCCGTAATTGAGATGCAAGATGATGAGAGCTTGGACAAGCGATTTAGATGTTTGGATGGATAAGAGATGTTGTGCAGAAAGAATTGGTAAGATTTAGATATAGCCTGGATGTGAATTATATAGCGTGCACTACAATACCACCACTGTTGCTATCAAATAGTGTTCCAACATGTTCTTGTTGGCTGTTTTTTTAAAAAAAGCCATGTTCTTCTTGCCCTCTAGCAGCTAAATGTTCTCTGTTTGCCTGTAAAATCTCACTTGTTTATGAAATAAACATAAATTTTGGGGAAAACCTGATGGCTCCTAAAGGGAGGTTATCAGTTTTCCACTCAAATACAAATGTAATAAAAATTGTGAAATGCAATTTAATTGGCAATTCCAGGCCCCTGCAGCGCAGAAAAGGGTGAGGCTTTTTTTGCCATATTCACAAAGGCAGAGTGGGGGGGGGGGGCAGAACCAGAATTCTTGAGATTTGGAGGGAAGTGATCTTCATCCCGATCCATAAACTATAGACCAAATCTGTTGGAGAGGCATTTAATTCAACTCTTTGGTGGTTTGGATCAATTATAATACGGTGTTATAGGAGGCTATGGGCTCATTTATTATTTATGCAGTTAGGTTTGTTAGGCATTTGTTATCAAAAAAAAAAAAAAAAAAGCTTTTCACTGACAGTCTAAGTTTAGGATAGTTGGAGAATAGCACCTGCTGGGATTTGGAACATCAGTATAGGGCTAAATTCTGATCCATATTGAGCACCTACAGAGTGTCTGAGGGAGTAAGAGCATCCCTTATGCCTCTGGGTAAGCTAGCTGGGCCTTTAGTCCACACATACAAAGGTTAGGGTGGTTTTTGTATGCCTTTTGTATGGGTTATGTGTTTTATACTTGATGGGATTAAAACTGCAAATTCTGATGTAGTGGAAAGATAACTGAAAGCTTTAAGCTGTAAACTCCTCATCCTGCAAAGAATGGTAATTCTGATAATCATATAATTATTGTATTAATTATATATTATGAAGTAATAAAACTGGAGAAAAACTTTAACCGATTTCTTGGATTTTTATATATATTTTTCTTTTGTATACTAATAAACCTATGCTGTTTGGAATCACTTCTCATTTGCAAAAATATATTTTTTTCAGCTGACAAGTATATTTATTGGTTACAAATGATGCTGGAAGAGTTTTGAAAAGGAAAGACTGTATGGGGATTGATGATGAAATAGAAATAAAGTTTACACATTTTGTTTGGATTTCACTTACCTCTATGAATGAGACCTTAGACTTATTATTAAGTTGTAGGTTTCAGAGTAACAGCCATGTTAGTCTGTATCTGCAAAAAGAACAGGAGTACTTGTGGCACCTTAGAGACTAACAAATTTATTTGAGCATAAGTACTCCCATCAAATTGTAGAAGAAGAAACACAAACTAGTCCTTTCTACTGCACTGGTACCTGTAAGCCAAATAACTATTAATAAAAAAAAGCAGTTGGTACTTCAACTGCTTAAGAAATGGAGTGCATATTGACTCAGGGGGTGTGAATTCATAGTGATGAATGGCATTTATATTGCCATTGCCAAAGAATAATTTTTATTTTTTTTATTTATTTTTTTTTAACTGTTTAAAGATCATTGCTGATATTTTTATTTCACCATTTGCTCTTTCTAGAATAGCTAGTGGTAGTGGTAATAGAGTAACTTGAAATACTGGTACATTGAAAATATTGTTCTCATTGGGCAATCTACAGTGGAGTGGAAATATTCATCTTATGCCAGCATGTATGTTGTCAATTTATTTGGCAACTGGAAAATTCAAGAGGTGGACTAGAAAATTGCCCAACACAAAGTAACTTTTATTCTAAAACTAATGTTTTTATTACATATTTACATATCATAATTTTCCATTAACTATCATTATTATCATCATTATCATATTTAAAATATTTAGTTTGATAGCTCTGAAAGGCCACAGACAGGCTGGACTTTGTTGTGCTGGACGAACACATAAGTTATAGTCCCTGCCCCAAAAAACTTACAGGAAGAAAAAGATCATCTCTAGACCATAACCTTACTATCCAAGAACCTGATTCTGCAAACACATGTACATGAGTAAGCTAATCCCAGCCCTATCTGGTATTCTTTCACACAAATTTTGGTTTTCCTTCCTGTTTATGTTGCTACTTTTTGTTACAGTCGCTCATAGTCATATATATTCAGGCCCTGATTAAGTAAAACACTTAAGCACATGCTTTATTTTAGCTTATGTACTTTGTTGAATTGCAGTTGATGTAAATAAGCAAGGAGTAATTAGAATAAAGACATCCATAAAATTAACCAAAAAGTTGTCATTGTTGACTTGCCAATTGAAATGAAAATCTGACCATTAAAATATCCAGGGACTATGCAGAGTTAAAAAAACCCTCAGTTTTTCAATTTGAGTTTTCTCTTCTCTGTCAGTAAAAAAATTGGGTTAAACCCCTAAACATCTGATTGATTTTCTTTATTTCTGTTTGGCTTGAGACCTGCCTGCACAAGAGAGGACCTCTTGCCCCCATGATGTTGACGGAGTTGTGCTCAGGCTGTACTTGCCTTGGTTTAAAGGAGAGGGGCCTACTGGCTGAGTGTTCTCTATTGCTACCTAGGAGAAGAGTTCCAGGGTAGATTTCAAGTTTTCACAGTAGCCACCAGTGTCACAGACTCAAAAGGGAAAAGGCTCATATTGTCTCCTCCCATGGCTACCAGCTAAAAGGACTGATTGGTCCTTTCTGGCTTTGTAATCTCCCATTCTGATAATCTAGTCTGTCCTGACCTGCTATATAGCACAGGCCTTAGAATTTCCCTGTAATAATGCCTAGAGTAGATCTTTGAGGAAAGCATCCAGTCTTGATTTAAAAATGGTCAGCTACTTGCCTCTTTCTCTCCTGAAAGAAGGTGTTAAGTTGTGGGAACCCCAAGCGCTGCAAGGCACAGAGGCTGTCATCTCTAGATACCAAGCCAGTGCCTGCATAGCCTCCCCTAAATGGGTTAAGGGTCCACAATTGCCCTGTATTACCTAGAAATGCCACTCTGAAAACTCATCTCTATTTGCAACAACTATCTGTATCCTCCAGCCAGACAACCTGGTTGCCAAGAAGAAGGTAAAAAACCCACAAAGCTATTTCCCAGTTTTGCTGGGTAGGAAAAAGCTTTTCTGCAACTCAAGAAAGGTAGCCATCTTAGCCCACCAGCACATCCAACACACATACCTGAGGAGGAAGGGGGGCAAATTCAAGCACCAGTTAAGGCTGCCTATGCTTGGGGTCCTTATATATGCCCCCTGGTGACAGCATGCTAATTCAAATGCCTGTGTCAGCACTCTTCACAGCAGCCCCAAACAGGCAAAGCAGATGGGAGCTGACAATGCAAGGCTGTGCCTAATTTGTGGTTGGGGCAGGCAGAAAGGCCAATTAAGCCATTAGCCAAAAGCCCACAAATAGGCACAGGAAGGAAGAGCACAGTGGGGAAGCAGGTAGCAAGCGGAAGAGAGAGATGTTGTGCCTCTGTTTGGGGAAGGGTCTTAGGTATGCTGTAAATTGGTAGGAGACAACAGTAAATAAACTGCTTGGGGTGTTCAACCATTAAAAGAATCTCTGTGTGATTTGTGGACTGAGACAGAGGCAGGATCAAGGTGGCCCTGTTATGCCCCTGCTATGAGAACAAGGAGTCAATCAGCTCCCTGCATCCCTCCCCCATGCCCAATAGGGCTACAGGGAGTGGAACCACTCCCAAACCTGAAGTGCATTTATACTCCCATTCATCTTCCCCCTCAGTATGCCTCCTTTCCAGGAACAGCATTGTTTCTGTCCAAGCTGGGGATGGCAGCAAGATGGAGGGAGCAGCAGGATGAGGTGAAGCACTGGCTGCCAATGAGCCCACATAGCAAGTGGTCTATTATTGGGCCTTATCAAAGCCCAACTGCAGCTATTGAGATAGGAAGGTGTTTTCAGTCAGAAAATGTAATAATCATTTAATTTGTAACTTGTTTCCAACAGACATGTATTTAACATTATGACATAGTTTCTAATTACAGACTCCTCTATTATTTCTCCTCCCCGTTCCCCCCACCCCAGCTTTAGAACCTACAACTTTTTGCCCTACAATGCAGATTTCTTGCTCAAGCTAAAGCAGGGGTCTCAAACTCAAATGACCACAAGGGCTATGTGAGGGTTAGTTCATTGGCCCGAGAGCTGCATCACTGACATGCCCCCCCCTTTGCTGCCCCTGGCCCTGCCCCCACTCCACCCCATCCATGAGACCCTGTCTTTTCCCACTCCTTCCCTGCCCCCATTAAAACTCCTTCCCTGAAGTCCCCACCCCAACTCTGCCCCCTCCCTGTCCCCAGAGGATGCATGACGGGTGTGGCAGGGGCTCAGGGCAGGGAGCTGAGGTGCAGCAGAGGGTTGGGGTGCATCACGTCCCTGCGGCCGGGGGGCGCGGGAGAAGCAGAGGGCTCCGTCTGCATGTTGTCCTGGCTGCCAGCCACTGCCCCCCTGCACCCTGAGCCAGCAGGGGGCTCAGGGTGCAGAAGGGGTGTGGGATGCAGCAGGGGGCTCAGGGTGCAGAAGGGGTGTGGGATGCAGCAGGGGGCTCAGGGCAAGGAGTTGGGGGACGGAAACAGGAGGGCTTTGGGCTCTGAGGTGGCAGCGACGCACACCGGGGCCCGGGCAGGCTGCCCACTCCAGCCCCGGCCCAGCTTTGCTCCGGGAAGTAGCTGAAAGCATGTCCCTGGGGGACAGGGACACAGGGTTCCATATGCTGCTTGCTGTGCCTCCAGGTACCTCCCCTGAAGCTCCCACTGGCTGCAGTTCCCCATTCCTGGCCAATGGGAGCTGCGGGGGGGTCTCGAAGCCAGGGCAACACACGGATGGAGCCCTCTGCTTCTCCCCCCCCCCGGCCGCAGGGACGTGATGCCGGCCTCTTAAGGGAGCGGTGCGGGACCCAAAAGGGGCAATCCCATGGGTGTAGTTTGCCCGCCCCTGTCCTGCAGGAAATAGCCCCATGGGCCACATGTTTGAGACCCCTGAGCTAAAGTAACATCTTCTAGCAGAAGCAGGTTGTTATCCTTTATGTTAGTTTTCCCTAGAGAGGGACATGACCCACAGTTTGACCCATAGTTTGCCAGTGGGTTACAAGCATTTTTTGAGATAGTTGATTATCAAGCTTCCTAGCTTGTATTCCTCGCATGGCATGTTAATTCTGAAAAGTGGTATGACTGAATGATTTAGATGTGGGTCTGTTTTAGAGGCCTGGGAGCTATTCACAGCTCTCCTTAAAATGCTCTTGTGCAACTTGCAGCTAACTTTACTTGTAAAGTGGAGTAAATGATACTTGCCTACCTTCTAGAGAAAGGGTGCGAGACCTTGGTCAGTGAAAAACATTGTGAACTGCACAGTCAAAAATGTCAATTGGTAGAAGTAATGGGTACAGAACTCAGGATTTTCTGGCTCTGAACACAGTGAATCTATCCCTTGGCTTAAAGGTATTACTAAGTGGAGTAGAGATGCACACATGATCATAGGCAGGATCAGGATAGACAGAAGCCAATACCTGGAGTGTCTGGCTGCTATGAAAGCTTTAACAGCTCTATTCTGTTTCATCAAACCCTTGTATCCCATTGGAACAGAATTATTCTGGTTCTTACTACACCTACAGGGTGTGTCTGTCTGCCTGAGCATCTAATAAATGCCTGTTCCCTAGTAAACTATGGGTGTAGTATCTGAAAACTGGTCTTGCATCTCTCATTCCTTGGACTCCAGGTATTCATATTAAGTTAGGGATTTTTTTCTAAAACTAAATTTATGGTAATCCCTTTTTATCTTGTTTCTGATGATGGTGGTAATAATAATAATAATAAAAAAATAATACCAGAAAGGCCTAGAACTGGCTTAGTCATGTACATGAGTGGAAAAGAAAATATTGACAATTTAGGAAGATAAACTACATGGAAGATTAGTCTGAATGGTCAGTTTCTTAGAAGGTTTCTCATTTCTAGGTTATGACTATATTTGCAAATTTCCCTTTCAGAAATCACATTTCTTTCAAATCAGTTTGTTGCCCTAGGGTTGTTGACCTTTATTTCTCTCATCTGGAAAACAAATGAAGCAGGAAGAATCACAATATGAGATACTAATCAGAAGAGCTGTTTGGTTTTTTTGGAAGCTTGACTTCCAGCTTGTATATTCCCCCTAAAGGCATTGCCAGCAATACGTTGGATAACTCAGCTATAAGGAAAACCAGCAGTTTGGCCAGACGTCTTTTTGTGGCATCATGTCAGTGGTGAAGCAAGGAGGATATAAAAGCCAAATAAATAATAAAACTGGATGCAGCTGCATTTGCTCTTGCAACAGGTGTAATTGGCTGGCTGAGCAAGCTTCCTCTGTTTGTTAATTGTGTGTTTTAAAAAAATCCAGAATTGGCCAGTCTCCTGAGTTTAAGGGGAAGTTAGTTAGTTAGTGTTACTTTGAGGTCAAGAATTATACAAAACACTAAAATGTTTGTGAATACAAGACTGTAGTCCTGAGCCTGAACTCATCATGTGCAGCTGTGCTCTTGAGCCCGTCTGCTCTTTGGGATTCTGTTAGGGTTGCCAGGTGTCCAGTTTTCGACAGGCACACCCTTTGGAAAAGGGAACCTGGCACCTCCAATCAGCACTGCTGACTGGGCCTTTAAAAATCCAGTTGGCAGTGCTGCTGGTAGACTCCCTGTCCATCTCCACACAGCTCTGGAAGTGGCCAGCATGTCCCTCCAGCTCCTAGGCAAAGGAGTGCCCATGGGGGCTCTGTGTGCTGTTCCTGACCTGAGCACGGGCTCTGCAGCTCCCATTCACTGGGAACCACAGCCAATGGGAGCTGCAGGTGTGGGGTCTGTAGATGGGGAGCAGTGCTCAGAGCTGTTTGGCTGCCCCTCTGCCTAGAAGCCAGCTCACAGGAGCCACCTGAGGTAAGTGCCACCTGGAGCCTGTGCCCCAACCCCTCTGCCACAGCCCTGAGCCCCCTCCAGCACCCAAACTACCACCTGTAGCCTGCACCCCATACCTCTCCTGCATCCCAGCCTGGAGCCCCCTCCCACACTCTGAACCCCCTAGCCCAGAGCCCCCTTCTCCACTTCTCATCCCCAGACTTAGCCCAGAGCCTGCATCCTCAACCAGAACCCTCACCCCTTCCTCCACCCCAGCCTGAAGCCCCCTCCTACACCCTGAATCCCACACTTCTGGCCCCACCCCAGAGCCCACACTGCCAGTCAGGGCCCTCAACCCCTCCTGCACACCAACATACTGCCTCAGCCTGGAGCTCCTCCACATGGTGAATCCCTTGGCCAGAGCTCCCTCCTGCACCTCAAACCCCTCATCCTTGGCCCCACTCTGGAGCCCTCACCCCTCCCGCATCCCTTCCCCAGCCCAGTGAAAATGAGTGAGGGTGGGGGAGATCAAGCGACGGAGAAAGTGGAGAATAGAGTGAGCAGGAGTGGGGCCTCAGAGAAGGGATGGGGCAAGGGCAGGTTAAGGGTGTTTGGTTTTCTGTGATTAGAAAGCTGGCAACCCTAGGCTCTGTGTAGATCAGGGATGCTCCCTTGCAGTTGCTTGGAGGATTGGAGCTTATGTTTGAGATCAGCAGGCCCAAATACATCCTTCTGCTGCCATCCTGTAGTAGATTTATACTAGTGGAGTTACTGGTGAGGAATCTGGCATGTTGTATTGATCAGTCTCCTCTTTACACTCACATTTTCCTTTTGAAGGCTCTACATTGTGTCCATGCCCTAACTCAATGGGAAGGAGAGGCCTTTACTGGAACACGTTTAACAGAGTGGATTATGAATTTGTAGCGGCTGTTCTTTTTAGGCTAAATTCATGCTCACTTCCCTCCTCTCTTTGAGCTCAGTCCTCAGCACCTCCTGCAGTTATTTAGCCCCTCACAAGATTGGGTCCTGAGCGTATTTCTACACTGCAATAATACACCCATGGATGGCCCACAGGCTTGGGCTGCAGGGCTATAAAATTGCAGTGTGGCTATTTGGGCTGTACATGATCCTAATGGTCAGGCCCCAGCCCTGAAATTTTATAGCCCTGCATCCTGAGCCCTGCCAGCTGACATGGGCCAGTCATGGGTGTTTTATTGCAGTGTAAACATCTCCTTAGTGACTCTGTCATGGCTTCATGTGGAGAAAGTAGGTATAAATTAAAAGCAGAGCTGTGTGAAACTGGTACAATAAACCTCAAATCAGGTGAGCAAGGCACGCTTGGGAACACACCCTAGACCAGTTTAGTGTTTTGGCTAGAAACTTTGTAGTTCTCAGTATGTTTTGTGTAGTTATGAGTGAAACCAGGCAAGATTTAGTAGTTTGGGCTATATTTTACTTTATTTGTGGGTTCATTTGAACCGGAAGCAAAACAGATCTTAGGGTGAGAATATGTCTTTAAACAAAGGATTGCACAAACTAACACCTGGATGTCAAAGCTATTAAGTTTTCATGGAGCTCACATTAAACTAGAGTAATTTAATAACTCTGTTTAAATAATTACAGTTCTGCTGTTTATTGGAGTCTACCTCTTCAGTTCTCACATTCTTTTTCACTGGCACGTATCAGCCCATCTTACACTCCCCACAAAACTGCAAGCAAAACCAAGATTGAAATATAGCGAGCACATTTGGACTATAACCCTCTACTTGTTCCTTCACTTCATAGTAATGTGAATTTGCCAGTAGCTTGGTCATGCAGTTCTGGCAGTTTGTTCAGCCTTGCTCAATTCCTCACAAGAGCAATGGGTAATTACAGGTCCAGGATGAAGAATGATCTAAGCTGCTGAGCAAACGTCAGTAAACGGGTGAGTTCTGAGGGAAGTGTTACTGATATTTGTAACCCTTGGAAAGGGTTAGCTATGATTTTAATATCATAGCAAGTGCACTATGTTCAATATGTTCCAAAAGCTGTTTGTGACTACTATTAGCCAAATTTTCATCCGGCATCAAGCAGTCTTTTGCTCCTACATATGTATGTGATTGCCCCTGCAAAGGCGGTTCGGAATCCATTTTATGCTAGCAAAATCTGAATTTACATATGCAAAATGGATAGCTGGGCAAGCAACAACCAACTGCACAGGGCGAACATGAAAATTGCCAGTTGTGCCTTTCAGGGGAAGGAGATGTCAGGTGAAGTTAGCTAGCAATCCCTATTAATTTTTAGGAATGAATTTCCACCTACTACAATAAACACAGCTTGCTATTAGGTCTTAGCAGGCTGTGTATTAGAAATGATGTGTGGGGAAAAGAAGATGGCGAGGAGTTTTCTTCCAGTTTCAAAGAGAAACTAAGCTGCAATGAAATAAATCACTAGACTAGACAGCAAAGGCACATTGAAGAATCATGTAGTCATAATTTTGTCCTTGATTAAATAAAAGGTTCCTGGTCACAGAATTTGTGCCAGACCTTATTTGTAAACACACAGAGTATGAGAAAATAAAATGCAGTTTTATACATTGCCATTCATGATTAATTTGCAGAATTTTAAACACTCTTCACCAAGTTAAATCTAGCAGTGCTATCACTGTGCAGACATTATGTATGCAGCTCTGCCTCACACACACAACCTTGAATATTAGAACCTTCTTTGATAATAAATAATATCTAAATATTGGCTAGGACACTAAAATACCATGGGATACAATACTTTCACCTGTACAGCCACTGACTATGAGCAGAAGGGATGTGGTATGATGTCTCCTCTGAAGGACAGAATAGTCATATTCCATAATAGTATATCCCATTTTAAAATAGTAAATGATAGTCAGAGGAATAATAAAACTTAGAAAATCACACCAAAAACAGCAATACATCAAAGCCATTTTAATAGCCCTTAATACAGTCGCTGACATAGCTACTGTACTTGCAGGGCTAGATGATGGCACAGACAAGGTTTCTGATTTTACATTCATTACATCCTGAAAGTTTCAGTTGCTTCTTGCATGTAAATTACAGGTAATGAGTGTGCAGATAAGAGGTTGCACTTAGCTGACTCTGCTAGAATGGTAAGACCGGAAAGGGGATACCTGGATAAAAGAACTTTTTCTTCCTTGAAAAATCAAGAAGCAAAGTTAATTTCATGGAATTGCTTATATTTCTTGGTTGGCTACTGCACCCATGTCATAACTCAGTATTATTGGATGGTGACACAGGAGACATGGTTTTATGAGGTAGGGGCAATCCCATGCTGATCAAATCATCTCACATGCTACTGAAGCTTAGATCTAATTTATGATGTTTTATGAAGCCACAGATTGAGCTAAGACTATAAAAACTGGAACTTAATATTCTAAAATAAAAATGCACAGAGCACCACTGAAGGGGTGTTTTTTAAAGGAGTCATTTCCTTGTTGCATTAAACATAACCAATACTGTAGCAGTAGTAGCATTCTCTCTAAATGAAAGGATTATTAGACAAAGGCAATAGGTTTTTCATATTTAAGTATTGGTATTTACTTGTATTAATAAATAATCCTGATTGCACAACAAAAATGTATCTGTTATTAAGGTGGAATTTATTAGCCATTATTATACTATCCACAACTTTGTTTCATTATGATCTATGAAGTATTGTGCATTCTATTACTCATTTATTTTTAAACCTTTTCTGTGTGAAGGAGCACAGAAAATACCTCAAAGCACATTTGCTTGCCAGATCTGCTTATTTTTGGCCTGAGTGCCCAGAATACAGAGAGGGATTGAAATTTATGTGCAGTGGTTTTAAGAACAGTCCTTCCATCTACGTACCTGAGGGAAAAGAGGAGATTCCTTTTTCCTGTGTTTGAAAATGAAAGTAAAAACCAAATTTTTCTAATTCATTTCTGCACCTTCTAGGCAGTTTAAGATGTGAGTGACTATCTCAATACCTGGTGTTAATGTACCGCTTTCAGAATCCTTAACCAGGAAATACTCATCTGTAATTCTCTAAGGGCCTGATTCAGCAAAACATTTCAGCACTTTAATTTTAGGCATATAAGTAATCTC
This sequence comes from Gopherus evgoodei, assembly GCF_007399415.2. Lineage (NCBI taxonomy): Eukaryota > Metazoa > Chordata > Testudines > Testudinidae > Gopherus > Gopherus evgoodei. The sequence continues at coordinate 80,924,432 of NC_044330.1, read as the reverse complement.
GCCCCTATTCAGGAAACATGTAAGCACTCACTTAATTTCCATTGGTGTTCATGGGATTTAAACATGTGCTCAAGTGTTTTGCTGGATAGGAAAGGGATTAGTTATATGCTTAAAGGTAAGCACATGCTTTGAAGAACAGGGGCCCAAAATTATTAATGAAAGTTATCTAATTCTACAGCAACTGTACAAGAAATCTCTCTGAGGATATCTGAGGTGCATTTGTTTTGAACATGGGTTGCATGCAGACTTTGTTTTAGCTTTGAGGTACTCTTACCTTATTAAGATCTTGGACTAGAATTTTCAAAGGTGTCCAACTCCCTTGGGATTCCAAAGGGCTTTGAATGCTTTATTCACTAAAGCTCCTTTGAAAATTTCAGCCTTGATCTTTAAAGAAGTGGGCTAGTGTCAGACTTAAGTGCTGGGTAGTCTTGATCATGCTAATAGTTTAAAGCAGCTCAGGACCTGAAGTCACTTCTAATTTGATTTAAAGGATTAAAATAGCCTAAACTGACACAAATTCTTAATGTCATAATGGCAGCTTAAAGGAATGATCACCCTTAGCTTTTACATTTATTAAGGTCATCACTGAGTTGTCCTAAAAAGTTAAAGGCTTAAACACTTAAGCCTCTTGTAGTTTATAGGTTGTTTCATGGCAGCCGTAAGATTTTAAATAGCTTAGCTTTTAAAGCTTCTAGTAATAAGCTACTTAAACTGCTTAACCTATCTTAAAGAATTTAACAGTGCAACTGTGAAACCCTTACACATGCTGGTGGGCAGTAACTCACACAAACAAACCTTCACTAGTGCAAGGGATCACCATGTAGCTTTAGATTAAAGAATGAGCTTAAAATGCCTTTCTGAATAAAGATAGCTAAAAAGTTAACAGAGGTAGTCCATGGCATTAAGGGTGCCTAATTTCTTTTTTAGTTTTTTAAACTGAAAACCAGCAGGAGAATGAGATGGTAAATTCTTAATAATTTCAATGGGAATAGGATTGGGTCTCATCTCCTTCAGATGTAGCTTTCAACCAAAGCTGCATTTAAAAAGGCCAATGGAGCATTTAAAAAGGGTAACGGGCATATTGTGCTATTGCCTATGAAGCAGTACTCCCTATTGAAACCAACAGGGAGTTTTGCTTCAAAACTGTTAGTACCATTTGGCTTATGACATGAAACCAAATGTTAAGGAGTGTACATGTTTTAAACTGACAGATTAATTCCACTTCCCATATGCACAGGAATACGACAGCCAATGTTTCTCATTATACTAGTAACTTGAGGTAGATTGTGCCCTAGACACCATTACACATAGTGGCGAGTGTACTCTGCAGCTGGAGTGCCCATGAGAAATTCTAGCTGACTCAACAAGAATTCCTCCTGGCAGCTGTCGGACAGTGTACACCACTCAGAGTGCAGCATATTCACCTTTATGTGCTGGCTAGTGTGCAGGGGTTGGGAAAGAGGCCATAGAGTTGCCCTCATTCAGCTCCTCTCTCCTCCTGTGTCTCCATTTCCCCCTCTGGGTACGTCTACACTACAGCATAATTTTGAATTAACTAAAACCGGTTTTATAATACCGATATTATAGAGTCGATTTTATGCGTCCACACTAGGGCACATTAATTCGGAGGTGTGCGTCCATGGTCCTAGGCTACCATCGATTTCCGGAGCGTTGCACTATGGGTAGCTATCCCATTGTTCCCGCAGTCTTCCCTGACACTCGGAATTCTGGGTTACTACCCCAGTGCCTGATGGGGCAAAAATCATTGTCATGGGTGGTTCTGGGTACAGCCTCACCCCTCCCTTCCTGAAAGCAGCAGACAGCCATTTCGCGCCTTTTTTACTGGGTGAACTGAGCAAACGCCATAGCACAGCAAGCATGGACCCTGCTCAGCTCAGTAGCGCGATCGTGGACGTTGTAAACACTTCACGTATTCTCGTGCTGTCTATGGTGAACCATGAACTGCAAACGCAGGAGAGGAGGAGGCAGCTACGGCAGCACAGCGACGAGAGTGATGAGGACTTGGACACTGATTTCTCCCTAACTGCGGGCTCCCGCGCTTTGGAGCTCCTGATGGTAATGGGGGAGGTTCTACCCATTGATCGCCGATTTTGGGCCCGGGAAACAAGCACAGACTGGTGGGACCGCATAGTTTTGCAGGTGTGGGACGATTCACAGTGGCTGCAGAACTTTCGCATGCGTAAGAGCACTTTCTTTGAACTTTGTGACTTGCTTTCCCCTGCCCTGAAATGCCAGAATACCAGGAGGAGAGCAGCCCTCACAGTGGAGAAGCGAGTGGCAATAGCTCTCTGGACGCTTGCAATGCCAGACAGCTACTGGTCAGTCGGGAATCAATTTGGAGCGGGAAAATCTACTGTGGGGGCTGCTGTGTTGCAAGTAGCCAAAGCAATCATTAAGCTGCTGCTACGAAAGGTTGTGACTCTGGGAAACATGCAGGTCATAGTGGATGGCTTTGCTGCAATGGGATTCCCTAACTGTGGTGGGGCAATAGATGGAACCCATATCCCTATCTTGGCACCAGAGCACCCAGTACATAAACCGCAAGGTGCTGCAAGCACTGGTGGATCATGAGGGACGTTTCACCAACATCCACGTGGGATGGCCAGGAAGGGTTCATGACGCTCGTGTCTTCAGAAGCACAGCTCTGTTTAAACGGCTGCAGCAAGGGACTTACTTCCCAGACCAGAAAATAACAGTTGGGGATGTTGAAATACCTGTCGTTATCCTGGGGGACCCAGCCTACCCCTTGATGCCATGGCTCATGAAGCCATACACAGGCAGCCTGGACAGTGGTCAGGAGCTGTTTAACTACAGGCTGAGCAAGTGCAGAATGGTGGTAGAATGTGCATTTGGCCATTTAAAGGCTCGCTGGAGAATGTTACTCACTCGCTCAGACCTCAGCCAAACCAATGTCCCCTTTGTTATTGCTGCTTGCTGTGTGCTCCACAATCTCTGTGAGAGTAAGGGGGAGACCTTTATGGCAGGGTGGGAGGCTGAGGCAAATCACCTGGCCGCTGATTATGCGCAGCCAGACACCAGGGCGATTAGAAGAGCACACCAGGAAGCGGTGCGCATCAGAGAAGCCTTGAAAACAAGTTTCATCATGGGCCAGAGTACGGTGTGACTGCTGTGTTTGTTTCCCCTTCATGAACCTCCCCCCTTTATTGACTCTTCCTGCAAGCAACCCACCCTCCCCCTTCCATTACAGCTTGCTTATGGAAATAACGTTACTATTGTTTAAAAAGCTTGTATTCTTTATTAAAAGTCATTCCCTGCAAGCAACCCACCCTCCCACTTCATTTAAAAAGCATGTAATTATAAAAAGAGTAAGAGAAATAACAAGGTATCCCAGGAGTGGTTTGGGAGGAGGATAGGAGGGAAGAAAAAGGCCATTAACGACATTTCAATGTAATGACAGCCTTTTGGTTGGACTGTCCACGGGGGTGGAGTGGGCGGGTGCAGAAAGCCTTCCCCCACGCGTTCTACATGTCTGGGTGTGGAAGATATGGAACATGGTGAGTACTGAGGGTGGTTAAACATGGGCTGGAGCGGCAGTCTGTGACCCCGCTGCTCTTCCTGAAGATCCACCAGATGTCAGAGGATGTCAGTTTTGATCACGCAGCAGCTCCAGCGTTGCATCCTGCCACCGCTGATCTTCCTGCCTACACCTCTGATCTTCCTGCCGCCAAATCTCATCTTGAGCGTCTCTCCTATCCTCACGTTGGTCCCTCCTGTACTCACATTCACTGGCATCTTTCCTGTACTTTGCTACCACGTCCTTCCACTCCCCCAGATGAGCTCTTTCATTGCGGGTTACTGCCATGATTTCTGTGAACATTTAATCTCGTGTCCTCTTCTTCCTCTGCCTTATCTGAGCTAGCCTTTGGGATGGAGTAGGGAGGCTTGAAAAATCTGCAGCTGCACGAGTGCGGGAAAATAGTGATAGAAGGATTATAAAAGATACATTTCACAGAACAATGGTTATACTCTTTCACAGTGAACTACACTATTCACCTTACATAGCACGTGTGATTTCACTACAAGGTCGCATTTGGATTCTTTTAGTATTTAGTGCCTGCAGCTGTGGTGTAACAGATCAACACAGACGCGGGTCCGGGTATCACAATTCAGCTTGCATGTAGTCATGGTAAGGCATACAGCTTCTCCCTGTGCTGCTGCTTTTACAAGGAGCAGCAGACACCATACCCTACCCCTAAGGGAATTGCTTTACCCCTCCCCACACCGCATGGCTGGTATAATGGCAGATCACTGCTAATCACCCCCCCTTTCTCCCCCCCCCCACCGCGTGGCTGGTAGCTGGGAAGATTCCTGCTGGCCAAATGCTAAAAAGCTCAGCACCATTAAGCCCCCTCCCCTCCCCCCGCTTGGCTACCTGCAAGGAAGGATTTCTTTTAAGCAACAGGCAAGCAGCCCAGTAGGAATCGCCATTAAGCCCCCTCCCCCTGCTTGGCTACCTGCAAGGAAGGATTTCTTTTAAGCAACAGGCAAGCAGCCCAGTAGGAATGGCCAGCTCTGTCCCCTTAATAAAATACATTAATTTAAACCAGGTTACCATGAACGATATCACTCTGCTGAGGATAATGGAACGCGATAAAGAAAGGATGTTTCTTGAATGCCTGCAATCACCGGGACCTTACGCAGCTAGGCTTTGTCATGCAATGATACCAGATTACTTGCTACATGCATGGCGTGGTAAAGTGTCCTACCATGGTGGACGGAACAAGGCTGCCTTGCCCAGAAGCCTTCTGCAAAGGCTTTTGGAGTACCTCCAGGAGCGCTTCATGGAGATGTCCCTGGAGGATTTCCGCTCCATCCCCAGACATGTTAACAAACTGTTCCAGTAACTTTAATGCCTGCTAATGCATGCCAAGTCCTCATGGCAAATCAATCATTAAAAAATGCTTGCTTTTAAACTATGTTTTATATTTACAAAGGTACACTCACCAGAGGTCCCTTCCATGGCTTCACTGTCTGGGCTAGTGGCTTGGGAGGGCAGGGACGGTAAATCCGTCTGGGTCACGAAAAGCTCCTGACTGTTGGGGAGAATGGAGTGCTGTGTGGTCTCTGCAAGCTCTTCCTCCTTGTCATCTTCCCCCTCCGCTGAATCCTCATCCATGGTTGAGATTATAACCCCCACCTCGGAATCCACGGACAAGGGGGGGTACTGGTGGTGCAGCCCCCTAAAATTGTATGCAGCTCAGCGTAGAAGCGGCATGTTTTTGGCCCTGATCCGGATCTGCCGTTTGCTGCTTTGGTTTTCTGGTAGGCTTGTCTGAGCTCCTTGACTTTCACTCTGCACTGCACTGAGTCCCTGGTGTGGCTTCTCTCCCTCATGGTATTGGAAATTGTCTCAAAAGTTTTTTTCATTTCATCTTTTGGAACGCAGTTCTGATAGCACTGAATCCTCTCCCCATATAGCAATAAGATCCAGTACCTCTCGTGCGGTCCATGCGGGTGCTCTTTTTCTATTCTCAGGAGACTGCATTGTTACCTGTGCTGATGAGCTCTGCATGGTCACCTGTGCTGATGAGAGCTCCACGCTGGCCAAACAGGAAATGCAATTCAAAAGTTCGCGGGGCTTTTACTGTATACCTGGCCAGTGCATTAGAGTTCATTTACCTGTCCAGAGCGGCCACTGGTGCACTGTGGGATACCGCCCGGAGGCCAATAACTTCGATTAGCGGCCACATTAACCCTAATCCGATATAGTATCGATTTTAGCGTTACTCCTCTCGCTACAGAGTACAGAAATCGATTTTAAGAGCCCTTAAAATCGATTTAAAGTGCACTGTAGTGTGGACGGGTACAGCGTTAAATCGATTTAATGCTGTTTAACTCAATTTAACTGCATAGTGTGGACCAGGCCTCTGAGGTACTTACTGAGAAGAAGCAGGCATTGCCTGTGGATGGAAATTCTGGCAATCCCCTGCACAGGCTCCTTGTGCCCTCCCCCACTTACGCAACCAAGCAGGTACTGGGTAGAATTTGGTCCCTTGTTAGGGTCTGTATAGTTCTGACTGATTGCTGACAACAATATCTGCTGATGGCCAGTCCATTCTTATCTACAAAGCTGTGATATCTATGTCCAAGTTGCTCATGAAGTCGCTGTTCCTGAATTCTATTGTTACAGAGGTGTAGCAGCTGTAGCTCTTAGCTTATCATTAGTGCCGTGGCTTAAATACACAGCCTCCCTCCAATTTGAATCAATTGATTAGTTTCAACCAGTTTCATTAAACTATTCATTTAATTTAACAATCCACACATAAAATGCTTCACATTGCAAAAATTAGAGAATTAATCAACCAAAATATCAGAGGATGATGGCAGTGAAATCATTTCAAGAAGTAGCAACAACTGTAAATGTTGAATCTCTGAATTTAGCTTCCTGTGTCTAATGGCACTCAAACAGTTGGGGTTATTTCACTGATTCACTGATTATTATGGTTTAGCCTTTATGGAAATTACTCTGAAAGCAATAAAAACCTAGTTTTCTAACTAAATAGATGGTTTTGCGTTTTATAGTGTGAAAAAAAAATGACCCTTGACTCATCTGGTGGAAATGTGGCAATTTCCATTTCAGAGGTTTGTTTGTTTTGTTTTATTTGTTTTCCTCATTAGCTTTCCAGCTTGGAGAGACCGACATGTCATGAGAGGAGGTACTGTAACTTATATGGAGGTGCTGGAAGCTGCTAGTTACTGGGACATGAGAATATTCATCCAAGTGTTGTACAGAAATTTAAGAATGAAGTAGCTGAGCTGCTGACAAAAAAAAATTGCAGTCTCACTATAATCAGCTACTCTAGTGGAGGACTGAAGGGTAGTAAGTGTCTTTATCTTTAAGAAATGTACTCAGAGTGATTCTGGGCATTGCAGACCAATGACACTGAGTTTTACTTCAGGATGTAAGCCACCTACTGACCTTGTAGACTCATCGATTTCAAGGCCAGAAGAGATCATCATGATCATCTAGTCTGCTCTCCTGCTCATCATAAGCCACAGAACCTCACTCACCCACTCCTGTAATAGTGGGTCCATGACCTCTGGATGAGATACTGAAGTTGTCAAATGTTGATTTAAAGACTTCAAGTTACGGATAATTCACCATTCACTCTAGTTCAAACCAGGAAGTGTCCTGTTCCCCATGCTGCAGAAGAAGCTGAAAACCCCCCAAAGTCTCTGCCTGGGGGAACATTCCTTCCTGATCCCAAATATGGTGATCAGTTAGATGCTGAGTAGGTGGATGAGACCCACCAGCCAGACACCTGGGAAAGAATTTGCTGTAATAACTCATAGCTTTCCCCATCTCTGGCCACTGGAGATATTTGCTGATAGCAGTTGCAGATGGGCCATATTCCAAGGTAGGCAATCTCATCATGTCATCACCTCTTACAACTTACCAAGCTCTGTCTTGAAACAAGATAGACTTTTTGCCCCCAGCAGGCTTTTCCAGAATGTCATTCCTCTGATGGTGAGAAACATTCATTTAATTTCGAGCCCAAACTTGTTGATGGCCAATTTATATCCATTTCTTTTTTTTTTCCAACATTGGCCCTTAACCTAAGTAACTCCTCTCCATCCCTGGTATTTATCCCTCTGATGTATTTATAGAGACCAGTCATATCTCCCCTCAGCCTTCATTTGTTAAGCTAAACAAGCCATGCTCCTTACATCTCCTGTCATAAGATAAGTTCTCCATCGCTTATAATCAATCTAGTAGCTCTTCTCTGCACCTGTTCCAGTTTCAATTAATCTTTCTTCAATGTGGGAAAACCAAATTGCACACAGTATTCCAGATGAGGTCTCACTGGTGCCTTGTATAACAGTAATAACACTTCCTTATTGCTACTGAAAATACCTCCCCTGATGCATACTAGAACTGCATTGGCTTTTTTCAAGGTGGCGTCACACTGGCGGCTCATAGTCATCTCATGATTGATCAATACACCCAGGTCTTTCTCCTCCTCTGTTGTTTCCAACTGATACATTCCAGAGCTTATAGCAAAAATTCTTGTTGCTAGTCCCTAAGTGAATGACTTTCACTATTAAATTTCATCCCATTTTTCTATAACTTGTTTCCAAGGTTGTCCAAATTGTCTTGTGTGATATTCCGGTCCTCCTACATATTAGCAATACCTCCCAACTTTATGTCACCTGCAAATGCTATTAGTACATTCCCACTTTATGTGCCAAGGTCATTAACTAAGATTAAGACTGATCCCTGAGGAACTCCACTAGTAACCTCCCCCACGCCTGACAGTTCATCTTTCAGCATGTCTGTTGTAGTCTCCCTTTTAACCAGTTCCTTACCCACCTTTATCTCAGGTCTTATTTTTACTTCTTATAGAATTCTAATTGTAATATGATAATATGCTTAGCACTTACAGTTTAGAGAAATAATTTGCTTCATACTCACTCATAACCTCTATACTTTCCTCAGTCTGACTCAGCTCAGAAAATCTCATCCATACTGTGACAGAACAACAACTCACTAAAACATCATCTAAAACAGGAGGTTTGAACTCATTGGAACTCTATTATATGCTTGAGCAACTCCTGGAACAATAGAAAGCCATGCATGATTATGTAGGCAAGTACAAATATGCAAGGCAGATGTTGTCCTTACTGCCACACACTGAAATCTCATAACTGGCCTTTAAAAACCATTTTCTGTTTGATTGTTCATTTGAGATGGTCACACCATGAAAAAATGGTAATGATGCATTTATAAGCCAAGTTCTGCTACTTCTTAATGTTTTCAAATGTAAAGTTAGTATAAAAGCAAAGAAATCAGTGATGGAGTTATTCCAGGAAAAGATAAACTAAGGCTCTAGGTTGCCTAGGTCAACAGAATGAGTGAAAAGTTTAAGAGGAGAAAATGTGTTGTTGATATTGCTTGAGCTATAGCATAACGGCATCGTATCTAATTTCCACAATATATAGTTTATGCTCCATCACTGGAATCCTAATCATATGTACAAAAGGTATGTCAATCCATGTAATTCTTTTTCTGATTAGTCCTCTTCAGTCTCTAGCATCAAACCAATGAAACCTCTTAAGAAAACTTCTAAATATGAATCTCTGCTACTTCAGATTTTGGGGAAAATCCTCAACTGATGTAAAATGGTATAGCTTTAAGGAAGTCAACAAAGCTACCCCAATTAGAAGCAGCTAAGGTTCTGGGCCCACATAAGCAAATGGCAATAAATAGTGATAAATATGGCCCTGTTCTTCACTCCTGGGATGGTAGTTTTTCCTGAGTGAGGAGTGCATGCTCAGCCTTGACTGTAATTGCAAATTCACCAAGTGTGAGCATTTCATTACGACAACAACCAGATATTGACATTCTACTTTGCACACCTCTGTTAAAGTCCTGGAATGCAAACAAGAGCTGAAAAAACAATGGCAAAAAGAACTGGAGCCATTACGCATCCTTGTTTGGTGCAACTCGTGACAGGGAAGGCTTCCGATGCATCACCATGTCCATCATGCTATCATGAAATAAGCTGATGACAGCAATCATCTTCTCCTGGCAGCCAAATTTATGAAAGAGTTCCTATAGGCCCTAGTAATTTACCGTGTTGAAGGCCTTGGTCAGGTCAACAAATACCCGTGTACAAGTCCTTGTTCTGTTCATGAGGCTTCTCTTATATTTGCCAGGCTGTAAAAATCATGTCCAAGGTGCCACAGACAGCACAAAAGCCACTCTGGATACACCGAGTCCACTAGGTGAGTGATGAGCCTGTTGAGGACAACCCAGGCAAGGATCTTCTCTACTATAGATAGCAGTGAAATTCTGCAATATGTGTCACAGCTAGATATGCTTCTCTTCCTTTTGTATAGATGAACTATGAAAGTATCCTTATACATCTGTATACACAGTACGCTGTTTCCATATAATCTTGAAAAGGTGGGTGAGATTTCTGTCTGGCGGGATACTTCCAGATTTGTACTCTCAGGTGAAATACCATCAGGCCTGGAGATTTGCCTGTGGACAGCTGCTTGATGTTTCTTTTGTTTAAAGAAGGATCCACAGACAGTTGTTCCAGGACAGGATGCTGTGGGAGTGAGTCAATGGCTTTGTTGGATATAGTGGATTGATAGATCAGGAGACTATCAAAGTGCTCTACCCAGCGAGAGAGAATATTGCCTTTGGAAGCAGCCAGATACCATCTGCTGTAAAGACAGGCTGTGGCACTGTATTTTGGGCAAAACACAGCACCTTCAAAGAATGCTTTAATGTCATGCTTGTCAGCTGTTTCCTGCAGTTTTGCAGCCTTCTGCTCCCATCAGTAGTTTTTCATTAGCCTTAATCAGATTTGTAGTGTATGTTTGGCCTGGTGGTATCTGGCTGCCTTCTTTGCTGTTTTCTTTTCCAAGATGTAGGACTTGTGTGTGGTGTGCGTGGTCTCCAGTAGCTGGTCTATCTCAGAGTCATTCTCATTGAGCTATCTTACAAGCTTCTCACAAGCCATAAGACTAGCATTTGGTGCCTCATGCACATCTTTAATATCTCTAGACTCTACAATTACATTGTCCAACACATGCCACTGTTTTGATATGGGATGCATCCATGTTGTCTTATATTTGTTGACCTGTTGGAAGAGAGAAGTAGTTAGCTGTTGGAGTTTGGCCTTCTAATGCCATGATCACCTAGCACCTAGCTCCACATGTCACAATCTGAAAAGAGCAACAAGGAGAATGAGTTTGTCCTGGTGTGGCTCCCCTCTGATGGCCCTGCTGAGATCTTCATTAAATGCCTCCTTGATCTCGACTGTATGAGTCATTTTCTGTGGGTAGGCTCTGAGTATGGTGGTATACTGGTCTCTGGACAAGATTATGTGGAGCCCTGGGGGAGCGAGTCAAGCTTGCTGGTAATGTCAGACCGTATGGAGAACCCTACCTCCTACTGTTTCGGCTCATCCTTGGCCTTGCCAGTCCAGTAGTAGGTGTAGCCTGCTCCCACATCCTCAAGGAGGGACTTATCAGTGAGTCTGGCTTCACTGAGAGCCGTGATGTCTATGTTGTATCTCTTCAGTGTTTTGGCAATAAGGGCTGTTCTGCATTCTGTTTTTTGGTCATTGTCAAGGAGAATTTTGACATTTCATGACCCAAATGTCAGTCTATGAATCTGACCTCCCTAGAGTCAGGTAGCAGAACACATGCTCACATTCAGAAGTATAGGCACCTAGTAAACTTTTAGAGCAAAAACTTAGGTGCCAAGCAAATTTAGGTGAATACTGGGGTTGGGTGGCAATTGAGCAGGGATTTGGTGGATCACAGTGGTGCCTAAGCCCCATTTTTAGGCACCACTTTGATCTGCCAAACCCCAAAGTCCTTTTGTGGATCTGGATTTGTGTGCCCATAGTGTGGACTGAGTATGCCCATTCTTAGATCCCCTGAATGCTGTGTTGTAGGCCTGTGTCATGTACTGAACACACTCATTCTCCATTCACTCCCCCCATTCAGCATCAAATGCCTGCTGCATCAATGCTGTCTGTACCTTCACCTAAAACTCTGCTGGAGTGCCCTGGGTAGTTTTCCCCATGTAAAAGCAGATCAGAAGAAAGGGGAGGGTCTAGTCACCAAAGACCCCACACCTGTACCCCAGATGCAATTCTGGGTCTTCATCTGGCATACCAGTGTTCAAGCCAATCTGGCTCTGCATTTGTGAATACTTTAATTTTAAACACAGGTCATTTGCTGGAAGGAGAAGGGAGCTGTATCTCAGGAGCTCCTTGACCATGACCCCAAAACTGCACCACAACTGATATCCAAGACCTTCTCCTAGCATACAAATTTCCAAGAAAATCTGACTTATCTATGAACTTTAGAGCACTTTGAAAGTTTACCTTTAAACAAAAATGCCACTGTATCCTTTGTATGTCACTTGCACCTGTTGGGATTCCATGTCTTGCTCATAGTGGCACCACTTTGTAGAACCAAAGTGAAAGTCTCACAGAGCTTGAATTATTGGGTTTTGGAGCTGTGTGTTCGTCAGCACAAGTGAAGGCTAATGAAATACATTCTATGTGAATACTGCTCATTCCCCCCCCCCACACACCAACTTTGTGCAAAAGAAAACTTAATTTCTTCCCATCCCCCAAACTAGCATGAAATATCAGCTGTGTTTGATGTGTCATCAGCAACCAAACTGCATGCTGTCATCTATAAGCCTGATCCCATTACCTACAGTGTGAGCAGATTTGAAGGCAAAGAGAGACACTGAGGCACGGTCACACATCAAAGATGATATGACATTCTGGAAGGTAGCTACATCTCATCCTGTTGATGACTTCATAAATTAGGACCATTACTTTGAATTCATGGCATGGACAGACCTGACCTAAACAGAGAGTTAATGAGGAACCCAGCAGTAGATGAACTAAGTAGTCCTTGCTCAGTATCACTAGGAAGATTTGAAAGTAGGAAACTGCAGTCCAACCCCACTACAGCTTTTTCAGTGGCAGCAGCCTACATCTCACTGGTATCTTGACTGTGCTGTGATAAGAAGCAAGCATCTCTGCATAATATGTATGCACTATGCATTGTTCGCTAAGAAGAACAAAACAAGTGAGAAACTGCCACCAACAATTGCCTCCTTCAGGCAGCATCTGAAATGTGACTACTATTAGTCATACACATGGACTCACACAATTCAGTATTTTCAAGTGTCCCCTGTCAGCAATGGATGGGTCATAGTTAGCACAGGACATCTTGTTCCTAAAATGATGGTGCTGCCACCTGCTCCAGAAGCCACCCTCACCTTTGTGCATTGCGGCTGTGAGCATACCTGTGCAATAAGGAGATGCAAATACCACAGGGAAGATTTGGTGTGCTGCAATGCATGCAACTGTGACAGTGATGAGTGTAGCAAGAGAATATCAATCACATCAGACAGATTCGAAGGGGGAATAGAAGTGTTTCAACTATCTGGAAATTACTGGGACTCTTTTATAAGTAAATATAGCTTGAAGGGGTGTTGCATTAGACACTGAGTAGCTCATAGTTATATGTAGAGATTACATAAGAATACATGGTTGTACTTTTGTTATTCAAATGATGTATTCATACAAGACATTCCACTGTCCTTCTACTAAGAGTTATGTAAATAGTTTACATGTTTTGTCAATGTATTTAGTGATAGTAAGAAGATAATTGCAGTTGTACCATGTATGCTTTCGACTTGTGTCTCTGGACAAGCAGATAACATCAAAAAGATGAGTTTTATAATTAGGCAGTTGGGTCTTATCTGCATAACTTCATAAGAATAGCTGACAGAAAAACTTTTCTTAAATCAATCCATTCTGCAAATAATGACATATTTTGATATATTATATGGTACAAACAAGCTCATATTGTCATGTGATTACAGACTTTTGCTTTAACCAAAGACAAAAAAAAGTATGGGAAAATGCATAAAATATATCACTTAGTCTAAACCTTTCCCCAAATTTTCCAAAACAGTACTATTTTGAGTACATAGTTACATTATCAATTTTATTTAGAAACTTTCTGCCAATTTTGGTGAAAAATAAACTGTTTCTATGAATTATGCTCTTTCTGTGAGTTTATGATTTCTTCAGCTTGGCTGTCTGATAATGTTTAAACGTTACATGATATATATTAAAAAAGACACCACGTCTAGCATCTACATCCATCCTGGTGATGACCACTAGATACGTGCCTAATATGTGGTAGCCATGAAGTTTTTCTAGCTGATGGAGTTCCCCCTAATGCCCACAGTGGGTCTAGGCTGGACCCTTATAGGCCATGGGCAGTGGAGGATCAGTGATGAGATTCCTGGCTAAGCCTGTGATAAATGAGAACTGCCTGGAGAAAATAACAGTGTGTTTCTCGCAGGTGAAAGTTAAGGCATACAACACCAAGAGCTAAACTCATGTAACTCCACTGACATCAATGAACTGATAACCAGGATGAATTTGCAGTTAGGGCCCAATCCAATGACCAGTGAGTTAGTGGATGTCTTTCCTCTGACTTTAAAGGGGTTTGGATCAAACTTTTAAATGGGGCTACATCTGAGAGGTGGAATCCTGTAGTCCAGTCAGAGAGATCAAATGTGGAAGTTGCTTTCTCTGAAGACAGTTTTCATAGTCAATAGTGTGAAATCATCCAGTGTGCTGCATGATACATAGGTTTCTGGAGTGGGCACTCTGCATACACTGCTTCTTTATTGCTAAGACAAAATTACCCTTGCTTCTATCCCTTCCACCCCGCTGAGGTTGCACAAGAGATAATTGTGGGTAGAATTCAACCTAATATTTTCCTATTGTGTTTGCATTAGCATTTGGGATATGACAGAAGAGTTTTCAAATACCACTGAAAGTAATGTAGGCTGACTCTGGTTTTAAATATATTTGGGATTATTTTTATGAAATATAACAGAGATGTTATACATTACTCTTGACAGCCTGAAGTTCAGCATACCTAAGGGAGAGCCCCCCTCCTGGGTAAATCTAGTTATGGAAACCTGCCTTTGGAAGGTATTTTAAGGCAGCAATGCTCTTCCCAGCCATGCAGAACACCCTGCCTATTGTCATTTATTCTTTTGGATGCTTAGAATGCAATTGAACTCTGCCCCCATTGAAACAGACTTTCAACTTTCCACTCCCCTCTTTGCTTTTCAGTTGGTCACCATGGAATTATTATTATTATTTTATTATTATTTTGGGGCTGGGGGAGAGGGGTGGCACTGCAGAGATTGTGAGAGCATCCGATTAGGCCTGTCCAATGATGATTGAATCTCTGTTGTCAGAAGAGATCTCGCAGGCCTGGTGCTATTATCAACAATTCAAGGGAAAGTTACGGGGGCCAGGAAGGGAAGAAAACATAAGATGCATAAAATACTGCAGAATATAAATAGTTAAGAAGCTGGAAGTGGGATCAAAGGAGGCAGAGGTGGTGAAGATCTGTTAGACTGCTAAATGCTCCCCCTGCTAGACCAAGGGAGAGTCGCCATCTAGGGAAGATGTTATGGGATAGCGAATGGAGATTACCCCTGATCGTAAGAAAAGGCTCAAAATGTGCTTCATGTTAATGAGACAATCAAGCACGGTGAGCAAACGTACACAGCGAAGAGGGTTCTCACCTTTCTGCTAGCCTTGCATGTGTGTGTGTGCATGTACACGCACCTGCATGCCTGTGAGCCTCAACATCTAACGTCAGAGCAGGGCCCCAGTGGATAAAAAGTACAGCTCTACCAGGTGCTTCCCACCTATAGGACTACTTAGAGCTGCATTCTTGAGAAGCTGCTATTAGATACATAGTCACCCATGTGGCAGGAAGGCCATGGCTGGCAGAGTGGTGCAACAGGCACAGCCTGCTAAAGTAATCTAACTCACCCTCTCGAGCGTGTGAGTGTGTCACATGGTCAGCAGTTTGGTGGAGAAGAAGTGCCAGGGTTTCTCTCAGGCTAATGTGCAGAGGATCACAATGCTCTGCAGATTCTCCACTGGCCACCTCAAGCAGAACTGCAGTCCTAGCTCTTTCTTGTTTTTGCGCTTGTTTCAAGGGCAGATCATTGCAAGTGAAAGGACCTAGCATCCTACATGCTGGGTAACATTTTCAAAAACAGACCCAAATCCTCAAAGGTATTTAGGCACCTACCTCCCATTGAAATCAGTGGAAATTGTAGGCCTAAATGCCTATGAGGATCTGGGCCTACATGCCTCAGTAGTCCAAGTCCCATTGACTTTCAATAGGCCTGCTGAGTCACTTAGTTGCTTTTGAAAATATCCCTCACTGGCTAGCTAAACACACCTCTAATGAGACAACAAGTGCTGGAGCTACAGTAGTATCTGCCTTCTCCAGAGACGTCATGACTGGTGTGGGGTCTCTTGATCAGAAAGAAACCCAGAACAAAACTAGTCAGGATGCAGGGGATATAGGTCTGAATGCCAGAATAGCCCATCTGCCTACTCAGGTCAAAGGAAACCATCAAGATCATATAGTCCCCTAGGAGGCCACAATGTCTGCAAGACAAGTCAGCATAATAGGAGTTTGAGTTGGTTAATCATTCCTTTATCCCTATTATCTATCATACCTACACAGCTTCCAGTACCATAGTGTCAGAGCATCTCACAGTCTTTACATATAAACAACCCCCGCAGTGACGTAGAGAAAACACTACCCCCATTTTACAGATAAGGAACTGCGGCACAAAGTAACTTGCCCAAAGTCATACACAAAGTCTGTAGCAGAGCAGGGAATAGACATCAGTTCTTCCAAGTCCCAGGCTAGCTCCCTAACCACTGGCCCATCGTGAACAAACTCCCCTTCATAAAGAATATCATTTCCTTTTTCTTAATACAAGACATTTAGCCTGGGGGCCATGGGACCTTTGAGTTTGAATGGCGAGTTTGTGGCTTGTCTGTATAGTTGATCATTTAAATACAGAACAAAGAGGAGGCCTGAAGGTGTAATTGACTACTTTGTGAGAGAGCCAGGACCTCAACGACAGATGTTTATTGGAGACATTTGAGGTGCAAGTCACTGCATCACCTCCACAGCCAACTAGTGAAAGTCTATACGCCAAATTTCTATCATCACTCAAAAAGATGTTGCAAAGATCCCATCACTATCTCCTGCACATCCATCTACTTGTCTCTCCTCCTTTGTTCTGATGGTGTGTGTGTGTGTGTGTGTGTGTGTGTGTACTGAAACACAGCCCGAGGCAACTCACCCTTGGAGAAGTCTAGGAAACAAGGAGAAGATGCAGGTAGGCAGAGATTCAGGGAACAATGGTGGAAGAACTAGGATCCATTCAATGTCGCTTTGTAACTAGAAATGTGTCTTATAACTTCTTAGCCAATATTCCTTGATGATAGATACTAGCCCCTCTGTCCCATGCTGCCATCCATAAAGGGGCAACTAATTTGAAGATACGTTTACATATTGGTCATGCCCACCAGTTCCCTGATCACCAAATACTAGTTCTGCTGCTGAAGTGTTTCCTTCTCTCTGTCTTCAAATCTCTCCTAAAACTACACTTCTCCCAGGGAATCTTCCCATCAACCATTTCCATGTCTTCCCTTTCCTGAGCTTTGGCCCCACATCTTGACCTGTGATTATTAGTCTTGTCTCCCTTAGAATGTAAACAGTTCCGGGCAGGGAATGGGTTTTACTCCTAAAGACTGATATGAATTCACAGTGCCATGGGGGTGACTTAAATGGGCTAAATCGCCATTCTTTAACCAGGCAAAGCTACCTTTGATTTCAATGACTTATAAGGGAGCAAGGATTCGTTAGTAATGCATTCCAGGAGGATGTGAAGAGCCATTCTATGTGACACCTTCAAGTACGCTAAGTAAAAAGCACCATGATTGAGTAAATCAGAGCCAGCTCCTCCCAGCGTGGGGCAGAGGAGGCTCTGGTGACGAGTAAGATGAGCAGAGAGAAAGGTGATTAAGGACATAAGAGCGGCCATACTGCATCAGATAATGGTCCATCTAGCCCTGTATTCTGACTCTGACAACGCTTCAGGGGCAGTGTACAGAACAAGGCAATTTTGGAGTGATCCACTCCCAGCTGTCCCTCCCAGCTTCTGGGAGACAGAAGTATAGGTTGTGTCCCTGACCATCTTGGCTAACAGACATTGATGGATCTATTCTCTGTGAACTTATCTAGTTCTTTTTTGAACCCAGTTATATATTTGGACATCAAAACATCCCTTGGCAAGAGAATGAAATCCATATAATTTAGGGCTCAGTTTCCTCTGTCTGATATGATTTAGCAACCTGCCAATATCCTTGCTATTTGTGTAGCAAGCAGCCTGTCCCCTGAAATGGGGGGCCTAACCATGTCATTGTGGGACATGCATGGCCAATTGCTGTCAGCTGGAATGGAGCTGATCCGACTGCTCTGTGCATGCAGCCATTGCTTGGGGGCCCCATGCACTGTTCTCCTTGGTCTGTCTGTCTCAGATGCTCAGCCTCTCCCAGCTCCTGTTTTAATCCCTTTGCCCTCTCCACTAAGCTGCTAACTTTGGCATCTAATCTTTTTTATCCAATAACTGTTGGCCTAAAGCTTCCCTTTTTGATGTTTTAACATATGTGCACAGTTCCCTGACCAGCTGCTTTTCCTGGGAAAGGAGGGGGGAAAAGATATTTGTTTTGATGGTTCCATTTCTGTTACCACAGGGCAGAGTCAGCATTTGAAAGGGATTTAGCTTGCTCTCCTAGGGGCAGGTTTCACATCTGTGCAGCACCCTAACAGAGCCATGGTGAATTGAAAATGGAGCATACAGTATCCATGAATTTCAGTTATGTAGATCTTACTCTTTGGTGCAGTTGTGATTTTGGGCAATGGGGTGACATCATTTATGATTAGAGGGTGAAATAGCTGGTGGGTTTTGTTTATGTGATGACCATTAACATTAATCCAGGATGTGCAGAGATTGTTCACTATAGAAGGGCATTCATTCACTGAAGAGGGTTCTTGTTAAAAATGAATCGGTAGGAGGCAATGGAATTTCAGGAATGCTCAACTATATCACTGGGTTTGTTTTAATATGGTAGCAGCTGTGGGTCTTTCAGGAATCCCTGCTCATGGGGCATGAATTCTCTGTAGGTAGTTTGGCCTGCCTTTAATGGATATGGAGAGTTCTGTGGATTAAAAGGATTGTTCACTTATGCTTTTATATATTTTCCTCCTGGGTCATGTCTGCAATGAGTTTTCATTGAGAATCAGGGGGTAAGGCGTTCTGGCTCTGTCATGCAGTAATAATGTGCATAATATATATAAAATCCCACTAGGTGTAGTGAACATGATTCCATGTGGTGTAGGAATGTATCAGAGATAAAACAATTCTCACACTAGGAACATCATTAACTACACAATGTTATCCAGTTGATCATGGTCTTCATTTTTTCCACATGTAGTTTGGGAACGATTGGGCAGGGCCAACATTTTTGACCCTTTGGGCAACCGCCCTCAGATCTCTCGCAAACTACATTTTTTATTAGCTTCCCTCCTGAACAGGAAGCCTTATAGGCAGACCTGTATGAGGGGCATCTAAAGGGACACCTTTACAAGTCAGTGCTATAGCAAATGCTCAAACTGGGAATAAAATTGTGGAGGAAGCTCCTCAAGTAGGTCTGTCATGGTATAAAACCCCATTCTGAACCTTAGCGTCCAAAAGATGGGGTACCAGCATGAATTCCTCTAAGCTCAATTACCAGCTTAGTACTTGTAGCGCTGCCACCAACCAGGAATTTCAGTGCCTGGTACACTCTGGTCCCCCCCAAAACCTTGCCCAGGGATCCCCAAGACCCAGTCCCTCTGGATCTTAACACAGGGAAAGTAAACCCTTTCCCTCACCGTTGCCTCTCCCAGATTTTCCCTACCTGGGTTACCCTGGAAGATCACTGTGATTCAAACTCCTTGAATCTTAAAACAGAGAGGAAAATTCACCTTCCCCCCTCCTTCTCTCTCCCCCTCCCAGACTCTTCCTGAGAGAGAAAGTAATCCTAACACAGAGAGAAATTAACCTTTCTCTCCCCCTTCCCTCCTTTCTCCCCACCAATTCCCTGGTGGATCCAGACCTAGTCCCCTGGGGTCTCACCGGAATAAAAAAAAATCAGGTTTTAAACAAGAAAAGCTTTTAATTAAAGAAAGAAAAAACAGTAAAAATTATCTTTGTAAATTTAAGATGGAATATGTTACAGGGTCTTTCAGCTATAGACACTGGGAATACCCTCCCAGCCTAAGTATTCAAGTACAAATTAAAATCCTTTCAGCAAAATACAAATTTGAACTCCTTCCAGCCAAATACACATTTACAAATAAAGAAAACAAACATAAGCCTAACTTGCCTTATCTACCTAGTACTCACTATTCTGGACATATAAGAGACTATATTAAAGAGATTGGAGAGAAACCTGGTTGCACGTCTGGTCCCTCTGAGCCCCCAGAGTGAACAACAACCAAAAACTAACAGTTCACACAAAAACTTCCCTCCCTCAAGATTTGAAAGTATCCTGTCCCCTGATTGGTCCTCTGGTCAGGTGACAGCCAGGCTCACTGAACTTGTTAACCCTTTACAGTCAAAAGAGACATGAAGTACTCCTGTTCTATTAGCCCTTAACTATACGTTTATGACAAGGTCTGAGATAGGATCATGTAAAAAAGGAGTGAGTGCCACAGGGATAGGGCTGCTCAGACCCTTCTCTCTCTAGCTCACTTAATTAGATACTTAGGAACAGATCCTCAGCTAGCATAGAGCAATGTAATTCCAAAGTCAAAGGAATTATGCTAATTTACACCAGTGGAGGTTCTGGCCCTTATTTATTGTACTTCAGGAGAAACACTGGTACTCAGCTCTCACTGGAAGACGACATTAGGACCACAGCTTTGGAGTCCCGTTCCCTCTTTGCGCTGGTCCACCCTCTCAAGCTGATTTGATCAAAAATGAAGACATTCCAGATGATGACTTTCATTAGCCTGAACGTGTAAAATGGGCTGACTTTTGCCCCCATGCTATACCTTATCCAGAGCTCTGTGTTTTGAAAGTACTAAAAGTTGACCTCACCTCAGTTCATCCCAACTCTATTTAGAAGCCTCTATTTTAAGTACAAAAGTACTTATACCCTACACTTAAAAAGGATGTGAGCTAGGCAATGAAGCACAACACTTGAGCCCTGCTCATCTCTAATATATTCCTATGTACAGAAAGCATGGACAGTGTCAGATGAAACACGCAATTAGTCTCCCTCTAACAGTGAACAGTTCAAAATGTAACATCATGCCAACCGTGATTAAGAGTGATACAGCACATCATCATTGTCAACACTATTCAACCAATGTAAACCTTAGTTAGAAATGTACTTGTCAGAGAAAAATGCGCCTTTGATTTCTATTACACTTTCCCAGTAATTGCTGTCATCAGTGGCAGGTTATTATTACAGTTGAATAGAGTTTCAGTAATTACTTTTGCACAGATTCTAACAGCTTTTAGATTGAATGATATTCTGACAGTTTGAATACTCTTGACAACAATTACCTTTTTCCTGGTTAACACTGATTCAGGAAAATTAAAAATTAAATCTGTTCGGAGGAAACACTTATGTATGGCACTAGTAAGTGGGTTGATACAAAAATGTGTAAATTACAGAATGACTTAGAATAAAAAGTTCCTTTGCTCTTCCTCTTATGCTTTAAAAAAAAATCAGCACTTAGGGTGCAAACAGTACCTGCTGGGTAGATTACCAGTAAATTATGGGAAATAATTTAAAGCATTAAAATCCATTTTCTACTGATCATCTATGAGAATGAAGAAAACAGTATAATGGAGCATGGCTCCTGGTTTCCACTCCAACTTTTATTTTTGAGCTTTCTAACTATAAAACAACACCTTTTGGTTTGGAAATCCTTCTTATCTCATTGCCAGAATAATAGTTTATCAAAGTTTAAGCAAATCAGCCTAGCAATAGGTGTTGGTTAGCAAAAATATAACGTTTCTTATTTTTACAAAATGTATTTAATTATGTGGGAACCAGGATAAATAGAATTTAAGGTCAGAAGGGATCACCAGATCATCCAATCTGACCTCCTGTATATCACAAGTCACCGACACCACCCAGCACCCGCACATTAAATCCAAAAACTAAATTTAGACCAAGGTATTAGAGCTAAAGGAAGCTAAACTATTATGGGCCACAGGGAGAGAATTCAAATGGCTTCGTATCAAATTTTTGACGTTCTCATGCATGTAGTCCTGTTCAAAAGCTAGTGCACAGAGTACTGTTGAAGAAAATTGATTAAAAATAAATTGTTATTCCATTTTTCCAAACCTAATTAATGGTTAAGTGACAGAGCATCTGCTGCAAAATGAATTTGTTTTAAAAACTTAGTCAACAACAGGATATGCACTAGCAATTGAACTGACAAATCATGAATCAGCAAACCTATGGCAAACTGGTAGGAGATCAGAAAGTCTGTGGAGTGTACATTTCTGCTTATGCATTAGCTAGTCTGCAGAGAACTAGAGATAATATAGATAAGAACAGAATATGTACCAAAGAGTCTCCTGAGAAGAGGGCAGGAATCAGAGGACCTAATTGTTCAGTGCCTTGCAACTTGTCATTTATATCTAGACAACATGGGCCCAGTTCACCACTGTTATTCCAGTTTTATACCATTGTACTCCAGAGTTACACCGGCATAAAGCTGAAAATCACATTGGTGAATCAGGCCCAAAGAGTTCACAGTGGATGTCGAAGGCTACAGATCAGAATAGTAAGGGTTTTTTGTTTGTTTTGTTTCATGCACCTTATACTCGTTTGCCACAAGTGTAAATGAGTTACACAAGATAGAAGACAATGGAAAATGAATTCCAATGTGCAGTGAGCTGGCTACATACCAGCTCTGCAGAGGAGAAATCATTTTGTGATGGCAAATATGCAGTGAATAGATGAATTTACATCAGTAAATCTGCAGTGGAAAGCTGAGTATTGCAGTAAATGTGTGATGGAAAACTGCATATGTGACAGTTTGCAAAGAAATGGGTATATGTTAATGAGTTTGCAGAGTGAGCTGGGATTAGATATTTTTAAAGGTGGTTATACAGTTTAGAAAAGTTAAAGAAATGAACTTTCTACCAGTGAGAATATCGTTGTCTTGATTGATTAATAAAACAGAACTATATTATAGCCCAATGAAATAAACCCATATAAAGAATGCATTTCCATTTTTCGTGGACCAAACCATAGCACAGTTATACTGTATACAAACAGCTAAGTTATTTTAAATTAAATAACACACCATAAATAATTTAAGTTGTTAAAGGAATATATTTTTGTAGCACACACACACAAAAGTGGAAATTTGATCTGACAATACTGATCAGAATACTGTAGGTCTGGTAAATTAATGCATTTTCTTTGTACTAAACCAAATTATATTTAGCAAGGCAACAGAAACCTCTTTAAGTCATACCCACTATAAATAGTCTGGGCAGATCAAGACTGGCTATTAAAGCAGGCTTGTTCTGAATCTTCAAGTGCATTTGATTTGATCCTTGAACTTAATGTGAAAAAATATTTAAAATATAGCTCTGACTTGAAGTACAGTTGGAATAATCTGTTAAAGGAATAGATCATTTTGCTCAGAATCTTTTAAAAACATGATACTTTAAAAAATATTGCAAAATCATGATAGCAACATTTGTCAGAAAAGATGTGGCAATTGTTAAGGTCAAAACCACTAATAATATGAGTTTCAAAGCTTTACTTTGACACATACAAAACCCTTTCCTAATGATAAGGTATTTTACCTTTTCTATGATTGTCTGCTTTAATAACCTCATTGTTCTGTATTAATTACTCTTTTTTCTCTCTGATGGAAATATATTTGCAAATATGGCAGGCAGCTAGATAGCTGGAGGATACCCTCTCTTTGTCTGGGAATAGTTCTATAGGTTAAGAAGAAGGAATGAAATGCCACATCTCTGTTTTAAGATTCAGAAATTGCTTCTTGAAATAAATAAATGCATTGAAAAAACAACTACGTGCACTTCCCCCCACTAAGGACAAATCCTTTCTAAAGAGCACAGCCTTGGTGTCTGTACTCTCCCTCTCTATCTGCTCTGCATCTTTTACTGCACCATGAGGTTCTTGTAATTCCTTCAGACCTACTGTCTCTAAACTCTGATTGGAGGAAGATGAAGGAGTTGGTAAATCCACAGTGGCTCCACTGGTTGCAAATTCTATTTCTGTAATCAAAGATAACCCCATCTGTGTGGATTTCTTCACTACGGGACAAAAAAGCTCAAGGGATGTCTCAAAATAAAATGCAACAGAAAAAAATGCCTGGCGAATTGAAGATTATTGTGATAAGAAGAAAATGGCAACAAAAAAGTTATATGTACATCAAAAAGTAGACTGGCAGGAATTGCCTGTGTATGTGGCCATGGAGGAAGAAGAGAAACCCCACCTCTTTTCCACCAAGTCATACTCCACTGAGCTACATTAGACTATAAATTGCTTTGTTAACACAGAATGCCCCTACTCAATCCCAGAACTCAACATCTCCCACTGGGAAGAACTATCAGTCTACTTCTCAGAGACATCACCTGCATCCAAGACATCCTCTTGTAATACCAGGAGTAACACAATAGATCAATAATCCAGCAATACAGTACCCTCATTCTCTAAATACCTTCCTCCACACAACAGGAAGTCCTAGAAGTACTGCAGGAAAACCAAGTTATATCCCGTGAGTCTGATCCATCATTCCTGACAAGTGAAAGAGTGAAGGGCACCTGGGACTGGCACCCCTACTAACTGAGATTAATACCTTTTCTGAGAAAGGAAATCTACAACCCTCCTAATCATGTCATAGTCCAGTTACACTACCAATTTCAATACCTGATGCTACAAATTTCTCTCCCCCTCGTATCTAGCTTTTCCAGCGGGCTGAGAAATTCCTTAAGGGTCACCTAAACCTCCATCTAGATACGATCAAGATTCAGTTCAGGACAAGGGACAATGCTGGAAAACGGTGCATGATCTCTTCTTGAGCATCAAAAGCTATACTCATACTGCTCTGCACAGCTGCTGATATAGTCAGTTAGAGAATCCTGTTGTCCCACCTTGCAGATGTGGCAGGATCACGCAGATCTGGTTTCAATCATTGTCCTCAAACAGTAGATGGAGCCATACTGGACATACAAAATGAAAGTCCAGGGCCTGCAGTCTTGGAGGAAGATAGAACTAATATCTATTTACATGAACTCTTTTTTAAAAATTTTGGAATGTGCTCAGATACCTTGGTGATAAGAGACAGAATATCCAGATAGGTAGAGAGCAGTATTGACTTAAAAATCATGAGACCTTTTTAAAAATAAATTTTAGATTATTTTTATTTGGCTTTTGGTTTCTGAGCTTTTGCAGTGCATTCCGATTGCCTAAGAATTTCACCTTTGGTTTTTGAAAAAAAAAAAAGTTTCTAGCCTTCCTGGTTGCATAGAAGAGCTTGAAAATGTAATCTATTGCATACAACAGTTGGAGCTTTGAGGAAAAAAAACAACAAAATATTAGGAGATTTGTGGTAAAAATCAAAAGATTTGACAATGATTAGATACACAAAGATAACGGTAGCAATTTTTAAAATTTGCTTTCCATATGTTTTAATTGTCACAATACAAATAAAATGGATAAAACTACAATACCTTTGCAGTGAAGTAATTCAGACCATTCCCCTCAATTTCTTCCTTCCCTAGGCCAGACCACAACCTGTGCTGCACTCCTGCACAGTGGAATAAGGAAGTGTAAAGCTCTGCCTTCCTCACCACCTACCCATACGTGGTAACTGCCTATCCTGGGATGGGAGGAGGGAAGCAGCCTTTTCAGGGCCCACTCTGTAGGGGAAGTAAACTGTGCTGGACCTCATTACATGTGGATGGAAGTGGGCAGGCAGGAAGTAAGGCATGTGGGAAGCCTTGGCTCCACACCCAAATGCACCAGCCAGCATAAGTGCACTAGCCAGCATGCTATGTATACTGCATACATTATGGAACTAAGGCCCTGTATGTGGAGCCTATATGGGAAAGCCATGATTGAGCCCCTTGGTTTTCAAAGCTTTTTTCTAGTTCTGATCTACGTTTATATTAAAACAACATCATCTCTTTCTGCTCATTAGAATTATAGATTTCATTTATTGTTATACTTTCCATAGAGTGTTCTCTTTTTAATAGCATTGTACAAGCTGTACAAAAACAAAATTTAGTCCTTTCAAAGAGCTGAAAGGAAGCAATCTTTTAAATGACAAATCCAACATTATCATATATAAACCTCATTTACTATGTAATGTCTCCCTGTTTCCAGATCATTAATTAAATGAAACCTATTTTCACATTCTTGTAGGCAGCACTGTTCTCCAACTAATGTAAATGGCGTCTTTTGGTGGTAGCGGGGAAGAGGAAGATATAATGTTAGAAAATAATTCACAAAACAATTGGTTTTAAAGTGTACCAGTACAGGGGACAGGGAAGGGGAGTCAAGAAAAGATAAAGTGTTTTTGTGTGATAAAGACTGTTACTGTTAAAAAAATCACATAGTAAATCCTAAAACAAGTTGATTAGATCTTTCAAAGATCAAGAAAACAATGTTTGGATTTGGCAGGTAGCATAAAAACAGGTTTGACCAGATTGACACCAGTTTAGCCTTTATAGGCTAAACCATTAGGGCTCAGTTGTCACTTTGCAATCTGACTTGAGCCGGGGGCAGCACATAGATGTCCTGCTCCAGCACAGCACGGGAAGCAGATTAATTCAGAATCAGTCTTCCTCCTGATCTCCCTGTTGCTGAGGGGAGGAAGCTAATTGTACCGGGCCTATGCCCAGGGCAGCTTACATCCCATGGTGTAACTGGTACAACTTTGTTGCCCTCCTCTGCCCCCCATCTCTGCAAGGACAGGAGAGTAGCAACCCTACAGTCTTCTTCCCCTTCCCCGCTCTCAACCCATGCTACAGAGAGCCTGCACAAAGTGTGCCCTCCACTCCATTGCACAGGCATATGGAGCTAATAATGATTTAGCTCAAAATCCAGAAGTCCAACCCTTCTCTTCCTTCCTGAAGAGAATTGCTAAACACTGACATACCATATCTAGTGAGCTGGAGATAAGGAAGGTACTTTTATATCTAGACATTTATTTAACTATGGGGTACTGGTATATTTATCCATCAACATTCATCGTATTCCAACACAGCCAAATCTTGAGTATACCCATAAAATCTTATTGGTAAGAAGACCTCAATATATCCATTGTATGTTGCAGAAAATACCTTTAACCATAAAACCACTTTCTCACAAAAGCATTACCAAGATTTGAACCAAAATAGCATCTTTAAGGCAGAAGAACCAAGGTCCATGAGATCTAATTCTACAACATACATCATCATTTTGAAATTAGATGCAAGAACTCCATTAGCTGCACTGATTAAGACCAGAGTATGTAGTTAATAATCAAAGTGTATTTCCCAAGTCTTTGTATAACTTTTACATGACAGCCACTTTCTGGCTTCTTTGACCTCGAAAAACATATGACCGTACTCAATATTTGGCTTTAGATCTGCCTCAGAAATTATGCTGGAAGAATTAATAGTTTGCTCATCATGATATTTGATCACACCTATCTCAGCTGATTTAGCTGAAGCGTCGTCCAAAACTGCGTAACAGATATCTGATTAGACACTTGCCCAGATATGTTACAGTACTCTTCTCTTAATCATATATTAAAATCGCATTTACCAATGAGACACTACACTCCTTTTAAAATCTGCAATTTTGGGATAATACATGAGCATCAGTGAGAATTGACACAACAACCTAATTTACAATCCTTATGAACTTTTAGAGATTCTGAGGCTAATTTTTTTTTATGTTGTTTTTCTTATAAGTAAATCTCTCTCTCTGCTGAAGAAATTGCAATAAACAAATTTGTTGCTGACTTGCAGCTGATATATTCTTTTATTTATTACTCAAGGACCTGATTACATTCTGCATTTAATAGAATTCTGCATTCTGCAAAGCCATAGAGGTGCCCAATTTTGTTCAGACTCAGGCCCTCGTTTATTTGAAAATGAGCCAATGTTTCCTCTAAATGTCTGCAAACTTTTAGCATACTTTTTTTCATTGTTCCTGCTATGTTTCAAGTATGCAGCAGAACCCCAAACCAGGCCAATTTTCATGTGACAAAGACATAAGTTGCAAACATTTTGCACATACCTTTTGGTGGAATGCAGGTCTCTTGTGAACCAGCAACTAGTGTCAGAGTCAGCTTCACAGGGCAGGACCCACACATAGAACAGAATGCAGCGGAGTAGAGCAGAGAGAGAAAGACAACATGGAATGAGAGGGGAACAGAAGTAGTACTGTATCTGAATGGCTGACCATTCCAAAACCACAGCTTTGGCTTTGTATAATTTCTTATCTGACACCATCAGTGGTGGGGTAATATATATCCTCAGATTTGAAGTTTTGGTCCCACAAGTTCTTTTGCAAGTTACAAACAAGCCAAACAAATTGATATGAGCAATTAGGGAAAACTGTAGTATTTCCAATGACTGCAACAATCTTATTATTTTGGGGCCTGATCCAAACCCAGGGATGCCAAAGAAGAGACAGCCCAAAGGTTAGTGAGGAATGTTCACCTGGTCAATTCTGTATGAGCTTTTAAATAAAATGATCAGTGAGACTGGAAAACAGTGAGTTA
This sequence comes from Gopherus evgoodei, assembly GCF_007399415.2. Lineage (NCBI taxonomy): Eukaryota > Metazoa > Chordata > Testudines > Testudinidae > Gopherus > Gopherus evgoodei. Next base: position 80,896,163 of record NC_044330.1, on the reverse strand, counting down.
CTGAACAGAGGACAATTTTGTAAGTGCAGTTCATATTATTTTAAAGTCAATTCATTTTCCAAAGACAATTGTTTCAGCAGGATTGTGTCATGCCTGAGGGGAAATTCCTTGCTATTGGATAATTTAATGTAACACTTGAAATGGTATTTTCTTCCAAGTCAATTAGAAAATTGGTGGAATTTGGTTTTTTATAGGAACTTTTAGCGAGAACTTCCAAAATAAAACCACACATAGAAAAATCAAATCTCCATATACAAAGTTAAAAACACCCAAAGTCTACAGAATAACCATATAGGATAACAAACAAACCAACATGACTGGAAGAAAAGGAAAAGAGAAATAGACAACTCTAAAATGTTTATGAATAATCATGTTTGTCACCATGCTGATGCTTGTCTTAATAGACATCAAGATGATTAAACAAACGCATTTGAATCAGACTTTTAAAAAGTAACCTCTTCAGCAAATTCCTATTGTCTTTATAGAATTTAAATCATAATAAAAATAAGATAAATAGGAATATTTCATCCTGTCCATAGCAGATGAAATTTCATTAGAGAAGACATAAATCGTCAGTTTAAAGCCCTGTTCCTACAATTTGGACCCTAGTCCCCAGGCAGCACTCAGTTCCATATGAAGGCTTATACTGCAAACTTGTATGGCTGAGTCAATCCCCAGCAAGTAGTTTTGTTGATTGAAAAGAACTTGCTATTCCCCAGGGAAAATAATGTTTCCTGTATTTCAAGACAACTTCGACTTCAAATTCTGGTTCTGCCTGTCAATCTGGGTTCTCATGTGAAAAAAGAAAACTGGTGGAAATTTTGAATTAGATTTTAAGAACTGGTAAATTTAGTAAAAAGCACCTGTTTTGAATTAAAAAAAATGCTAGAGATTTGCCAGTTTTTTGTTAGGCGGCATTAAATGAAAGTCTTTCTGCCTCTCACATTCCCACCACTAAGTGTCTTCTAAGCCCACCTCACCACATTCCACTCCAGATGTCCTTCTTGGTCTTAGTGCCTTTTCCTACATTCAGGACACCATCTCCCTTTTACCTGGCAGGAGGCTTGTTTCTCTTGGCAGACTATTACAGCCAATACTCATAGGATCTCTCCAGGTGTTTGAACTGACATTAAATAAATTAGCAGCATTTATAACATTTTAACACATATTAACAATAAGTATTAGGTATGACAACAATCATCATTATCCTTATAGAGTCGTCACTTATGAAGTTGTAATCTACACTGCTTTAAGCAGTAAGGTACTATGTGTACTGAAAAATTAGATACTATAAATAAAATTACCAAGAGAGTTTGGTTAATAGGTTTACATCCATGTTCAAGTGTCATTGTTAGGAACAAGTCTTTGCTCTTTTAGAAGCAAAGGTTAGAATTTGGCATACTAAACAGAGGGCACTTAAAGGTCACAGAGTTCAGATGTTCAGAAATAATATTTTTAAGTAGCTATGCTATTTGCCAATACAACAGATTAAAATCTCATCTTGATTCTCTCCAGTAGGCTTATCCTGTAAATCACCTACTCTTGTCTCTCTGTAGAAAAGTAACTATATTCTCTCTCACCATCTAATAGCAGGAGGTCACTCCTTCAAAGTGTTGTTTCTTTGTTCAGCACAGAGGTGCTGCTGAAGGAAGAGCCACAGAGCTAGGCAACTAGGAAGTTTCCCTCTTTGTGTGTGCTGCAGGGATGTGAACAACTTGTGGGCTGTGCTGCGTAAAGGTTGTAGAAACACATTGATGTAGTGTGTGTAGATAAAATTCTACAACATGCCCACCAAAAATATTTGAAAATAGGTTTGTTTGCTTCATGCACTGGCATTCCTTACCAGGAATTCATTGGAACATTACTGGAAAGCAGTAGTGTTCAAAGAAAGGAAAGCTAATAAATCACACATGGTAAATTAGCAATGAAATATCGCAACAAAAAAGACAAAACCAGTTTTTGTTGGCTTACATAGAAGCATCATGTCACAAAGTAGAGAGGTAATAATCCTTCTCTATAAAGGTCTGATAAAACAGCACCTGGAATATATTAGTTAGTTCTAGGCATCTAATTACCTGACAAATACTGAGAAATTGTAGGAAGTTTACCAGAAAACAAGAAACATGATTTGGGGGCTGGAGTATTGATTTTTGAGGAAAAAACAAATTAGTTAAATATATATTAATTGTCTAAGTGATGAAAGTAGATGTTACAAATGCTTGAAACACTGGTATAATACCAAGAAGGGAGAGGAATAATTTAAGATAGAAAAAGGAGATAAAATTACAAATAATGGAATTAAATTCAATAAGGGAAAATGTCTGATGAATATAAGGAAAAACTCCCCAACAAGTGAGATCTTTCGGAGTGTAAGGAAAGTTTCATCACTTAGGACAATCAAAAATAGACTTTAAAAACACTAATAAATATTCAAGAGGAAACAATCTTGCCCTAGCGAGACGGACTGGATGATCTAGAATCATAGAACTATAGAGTTAGCAAGGGCTGCAAGGTCTAACCCCCTGCCAAGATGCAGGATTTATTATGTTCAATCCTAGACAGATTGCAATCCAGCCTTTGTTGCTAAATTTGGTTTACAACTCACTTGGGTATCCCCCTCTATACCCCAAAAGCATACACAAATCAGTTTTGGGTCATTTGTATCTGGACACAAAACGGATTACTTGTGATTGCACCAAGCTCTCTCTCTTATTTTCGCTCAGCAACACTGCTGTAACAGGACAGGGGAAAAAAATGGACACAAAAGGAGATGAGGCCAAAGGAATAAATTCAAAAGAACATAAATGTTCTTTTAACTGGGTTATGGATTATGTCTCCAATCGAGTCCCCTTACACAGCTCAGCTAAACCTAACCAACATCATGTGACAGATCAGCAGTGGCACTTACATACAATACAACTGTCTTTATGTGCTACACAGGTGTCTCAGCTAGTATTTGCTAGTTAACCAAACAATAGCCAGGCAGAGAGAGGGCAGACTGAGGGGAGGGAAGGATCACTGCTACACACAATTATTTTACATAAACAAAAAAAACATGGTGCGTAGCCACTGTCAATAATTATTATAATTTGCACTTCTAGAGCACCTTCCATTCAAAGATCTAAAAACACAGTACATACATTAAGGAATTGAAGCTCACCCACTGCTATGAGATAGGCATTATCAAGTCTGCTTTAGAAATGAGGAAACTGAAGCAAAGACTATTGATGTGTGGGTGTTCAAAATTTGATTTTGTAAGCTGCTGGGCACCAACAGCACATACTGATGTCTGATTGCCCAACACCTTTGAAAAATCAAGCCACTGCTTTAGGTGTCTAGTATGGATTTAGGCGTCTTGACCTAAATAGCTTGCAGAGATCACACTTGAACTCTGTGGCAGGTTTGGATCTAAAGTCTAAGAACAGAACCTGAGATTTAGTCAAAGAAAACATAGTGCAACTTAAACCACATTTGTGCTCCTAAGATCATGAGCTGATTAGCACCAGGTCATTCCTCATGGTACAAATTAAAGCAGCCTAAGGGCTGTTCTTGGTTGTACTTGCTGCATATGACTCTAAAGGGCCATTATGGTATCTGGGGTTGCCAGGACATAGGGATGCCCCAAGCCTATTCTATGTTTCCTATTCATGCCTCCTATGTGTACCACACTGAGTTGAATGTGCAATTCCATCAATAGAAGCAGAGGCAATTTTTCGGTCTCATTCCTCACCCACCCTTGTCTCTCTAATGTGGTTTTATCCTTTTTTCCTACTGTAATCTGATAAGATTTTAGTCTGAATTGCCTAATAGGACTAGCAAATCTACTTCTGAAAATCAAACTATTCACTACCCACTTAGGGCTGAATGTTAGTGAGCACACATGCATCTCTTAACCTGCATATTCAAATTCTATTAGGACACAAAGAGAACAATGATAAAGATTCTATTTCATGTTAACTGGAGATTTAAAAGGTGTCTCTGACATCACTGAGTTCATTCTGTCGAAGACTCCTTTTCTTAAAAACGCTGTACACCCTTTAGTCTTTTTGGATGTTCTAAATCTCACCTTTTGTAAGTAAGATCTTCAAAAATGTTGTTCTGGGTTTTTCTAAATTCTTTCATTGTGTATATATTGATAGTTCTTATAATTGACTGTTTAAAGGATGCCATGAGCTCAAGGTCTGAGGCTTCTAAATCAGATCTTAGCGGCTCTGACTCCTCTTTCAAGGGAGATTTAAGTTAACCTTCACTGAGATTGTCACCCCCATTCTCTGTGAATGTAAGACATGGTCTGCCAGTGCACTTTGTTTAGCTATAGTCGGTACTAATATTCAGTAAATATAAAATGATATTTAAATACATATATTGTACTTCTCAAAGCACCTTACAAATATCAGTGAGTAAATCCTCACAACATTCCTCTCTTATTGTTCCAGCTTCACAGATGAGGCCTAGAAGGGTGAAGTGACAGGTCCAAGATCACACATGGCTGTGGTATAGCTGGAATAGAACACATTTCACATGTCTCAGTCTTGTGCTTCAATCACAGGACCACCTTCCCTCCCCAGGTTCACTCCTCCATGTTGTTACACCACACGTCCTTCATGACTATGTCTATGCCTCTAGAGCCAGGTAGAGTATATACATTTCATGGCCCCACTAGCACAGGAATAAGTAGCAGTGTAAAGAGTGAGGCATGTCTTATGCAAGTAAAGACACCTCAAAACCTTAGGGTATATACCCTACACAGCTCTCTACATACCCAAGCAGAATCTCCCATGTCTACATTGCTATTTTTAACAATGTAGTCTTCTGCTGCCTGAGCCTTTCCCTTCCACAGAGAAAGGCTCTGGCAGTGGGGAATGACTCTGGCAGGGGGATGCAGCGGGGAAAGACTCCAGCAGCTCCATGTGCCTTTCCCTGGTGCATGTAGCTACACACTACAGTTTTTCACTGCAGCATGTGCTATATGTATCCTACACGCTGCCACAAGTGTAAACAAGGCCTAAATGGTTCTTTGCATTTCAAAATCAAAGATTCTCCATAGGGGTATTTTCTCCTTCCAATTCCGAGGCTCATCAGAAGGGAATCATGGGACTGGAAGGGATGAGAGGTCATCTAGTCCAGTCCCCTGCACTCATGGCAGAACCAAGTGTTATCTAGAGACCAGTGTAACTAGTATTATCCAGGCCCATGCTGCTTCCCACAGGTCCCATTGGCTGAGAATGATGAACCGCGGCCATTGGGAGCTGCAGGCAGCCATGCAAATGTAAGCAAACGGTCTGGCAGCCCACCAATGGATTACCCTGACGGGCCATGTGCTACTCACGGGCCGCAGGTTGCCCACCACTGATCTAGACCAGGAGTCAGCAACCTATGGCATGCATGCGAAAGACGGCATGCAAGTTGATTTTTAATGGCACGCTGCTGCCTCCCAGAGCAGCATGCCATTAAAAATCCTGCCCAGGCACACCCTGCTAAATGGCCCCACTCTTCCAACGCGACAAGCTGTGGGGTCTGCACTCTGGGCCAGAGCGCCCGGCCAAGCGCCACAAGCCACCGGCCCCTCCCCTGCCTTCCCCCCTCTCCTGGAGCCCTGCCGCCACGTGCACAGAGCTCTGAGGGGCAGGGCTGCCCCCTCCCATGGGGCAGCATGTCTGGCTCTGCGCAGAGCAGAACATGCTGCTAGGAGCCTCATGGTAATGGGTCCGGGGCCGTGGGGCTCGGATAAGGGGTGGAGGCAATCAGGGGATAGGGGATTGCGGGGGTTGGATAAGGGGTGGGATCCTGGGCGGGGTGGTTGGGGCAGGGAGTCTCTGGAGGGGGCAGTCAGGGAGCAGGGGGAGGTTGAATGGGACATGGGAGTCCCGGGGTCTGCAGACAAGAAGCGGGACATGGCCATGGGGAAGGAGGGATGGGTGGAATAGAAGCACCCCCCCCAGCCCCCTGCCCTGATCCCCCCCCACACCCCGGCCCTCTATCCTGAGCCCTGACCCCTTCCACATACACCCAGCCCTCTGCCCTGAGCCCTGAAGCCCCCCACACACCCCAGGCCCATGCCCCGAGCACTGTGCCCCACATACCCACCAGACCTCTTCCCTCAGCCCTACACACACACTGCCCTCTGCTTGACTCCTTCACCCCCACCCCCCCACGACCTCAGCCCTGACTCTGGCACCCTCCCACATACCCAGCCCCCCCACACCCCATGCACCCCCTCACATCCTGACTCTTGCATCCCCCCCATTCCCACCTCCTCTCCTTGGACCAGATGGGAGCTCCTGCACACACCCACATTCCCACCTACATCCCTCATATCATATGGGAGCTGCCCAGGTAAGTGCCCCACACCCAAACCTCCTGCCCCAACACTGAGCCCCCTCCCTCATTCTAGCTCCTGGCCAGACACTTCACCCCCAGCCCTGTGCTCAGTGAACTCCCACCCTCAGCTCAGTGCAGAGAGGGGAAGAGAATGGGCCAGAACCAGGGAGAAGGTAGGTACCCACTGTATGTGGGGAGGGCCGGGACCCCAGACCAGCAGTGAGCTGAGCAGGTCTGGCAGCCGGGATCCCGGCTGGCAGGAGCCGGAGGATGGAACCCTTAAGCGGCAGTGGGCTGAGCCACTCAGCCCACTGCCAGTCTGGGGTCCCAGCCGCCAGCCTCACACAGCCCACTGCTGGCCTGGGGTTCTGGCTGCCGGAGCCTTACCAGCCGAGGTCCTGGCCACAGGCCCCGCTCAGCCTGCTGCCAGCCTAGGTGAACAGAACCCCAGACCAGCAGCAGGCTGAGCAGGCCGATGGTGTAAGATCAACATTTTAATTTAATTTTAAATAAAGCTCCTTAAACATTTTGAAAACCTTGTTTATTTTACAATACAACACTAGTTTAGCTATATAATATATAGACTTATAGAGAGAGACCTTCCAAAAACCATTAAAATGTATTACTGGCACGTGAAACCTTAAATTAAAGTAAATAAATGAAGACTCAGCACCCCACTTCTGAAAGGTTGCTGACCCCTGATCTAGACTATCCCTGACAGGTGTTTGTCTAACCTGCAATAAATTGTTCTGGCAAAGGTTAACTGTTTGACTGTGCCATGCTGCTCATCCAAAATTCCTTCTAATTGCTGGTGCCTTAGCAATGTTTTCATAGCTCATGACTCGTTTTGCCTAGCTGTGATTTAGGCTAGTTCTCTGACATTTTACACCAGTGCAGCATTTGTGAAACTTGGTGTTTTGCCAGAGTGCTTCTTTCTCCTTTTCAATGTAAGGGCTTCCTTGAGATTAGCTATTGTGTTACACATTAGACTGGCAAAAAAATCAGGCATTCTTGCAATTTATTTTACTTATATGTCCATGTAACCACAAACATGTGGAGAAGTGGCCTGTGATACCCAAGAGGTCAGACTAGATGAGCTAGTGGTCTCTTTTGGCCTTAAATTGTATGTGGGATGGTTCCTGCTTTGCTTTGCACCTAATTAAAAATTGTTGACTCTAGGGATAGTTCAGTGTATTGTTTTCTAATGTTTACGACTCGAAGGCTGTGAACTCGATTTACAGCAATACATCCCCTCCATCAAACAAGAACAACAAGAAATCCCCACACAGGGCCAGATGATATGCCTTTGATATATTGAAGAACATCAATAGATATCAAAGAATGTTTATACATGAACCAAGAGCAGTACAAGGCCCTTTGCCTGTGTATTCATCTTTATGAGACATTTAACGTTTGGGAAATGTTTTCACTGATGACTTACTGTACAAAAATTAACTACCACTTTGTAAAAGATTGCATTATGGATTATAGTTGCATTGGGTCAGGGACTGTAATTCACTGTATGTTTGGACAGTGCCTACCACAATGGGTCTCTGACCTGAATGAGGCCTCTAGGTGCTATTGCAATATAAATAGTTAATCATTATAATTATCATCAAGAACCATGATAGCCACCAGAGTCAATGGCCCAGACAGCGGCAGCTGGCTGCAGTCCACACTATGGCCTCAATCCAGCAAACACTTAGGCACATCAATAACATTATACATGCAAGTAGTCTCACTAAGTTCAACGATATGAGAGTCTCAAGTCTACAAATATGAAAAAAAATATAGACTGGTGATATTGTAAGTGCAACATTATTTGCCAACAGTGAAAAAACAAATGTAGCCTCCCATTAGTCTTAAAACACCTCTTTATTCTGCTGTGTTTATAGGGAGGTGTCATAAACAGATAGCTAAGGGTTAATGTCTCTTTCACCTGAAACACCTGACCAGAGAACCAATCAGGAAACCGGATTTTTTCAACTTTGGGTGGAGGGAATTGTGTGTCTGAGTTCTTTTGTTTTCGGTCTGCCTGCTGTCTCTGAGCTTTGGAGAAGTAGTTCTACTTTCTAATCTTCTGTTTCTAAGTGTAAGGACAAAGAGATCAGATAGTAAGTTCTATGGTTTTCTTTTCTTTGGTATTTGCATGAATATAAGTGCTGGAGTGCTTTGATTTGTCTTCTTTTTGAATAAGGCTGTTTATTCAATATTCTTTTAAGCAATTAGCCCTGTATTGTATCATCTTAATACAGAGAGATCATTTGTATTTTTTCTTTCTTTTTTATATAAAGCTTTCTTTTAAGACCTGTTGGAGTTTTTCTTTACTTCAGGGAAATTGAGTCTGTACTCACCAGGGAATTGGTGGGAGGAAGAGATCGGGGAGATCTGTGTGTGTGTTGAATTGGCTAGCCTGATTTTGCATTCCCTCTGGGGGAATAGGAAAGTCCTTTTTGTTCCAGGACCGGGAACGGAGAGGGGGAGTCACTCTGTCTGGATTCACAGAGCTTGTGTCTGTGTATCTCTCCAGGAGCACCTGCAGGGGGGGAGGGAAAAAGGATTATTTCCCTTTGTTGTGAGACTCAAGGGATTTGGGTCTTGGGGTCCCCAGGGAAGGTTTTTCAGTGGGACCAGAGTGCCCCAAAACACTCTAATTTTTTGGGTGGTGGCAGCAAGTACCAGGTCCAAGCTGGTGACTAAGCTTGGAGGTTTTCATGCTAACCCCCATATTTTGGACGCTAAGGTCCAGATCTGGGACTAAGGTTATAACAGGAGGTAATGTCTATTCCATCTCTTCTGAACTGATAGATAAGTCATTTGGCCAATGGAATGAGTTTCAAATAGCTGAATGCATTGTGCTGAAGCCAGACAATGTCATCTGTAAGACCAAGGTGACCAGATAGGCTTTAAAATTATAGGAAGTTATTGGATACACAGCATGTTTTTGTAATTTCTGTATGCCGTGCTCAGCTGATGTGAGCTGAACATAAACAATATATATAAAGAGAGACTCCCCAGGACCAACAAGATGACACAGTAATAAGATGAATAACCAGAAGCTTTGATTCTCCACCATTTGAAGTTAAAGGTGAAATCTTGGCCCCACTGAAGTCAATGGGAATTTTGCCATTGACTTCAATGGGGCCAGGATTTCACCTTATTTTGAGTGGCGAGGGTCCACATAAGGCATCATACCTCCTTAACGACCACAGTGATGGCTTAAAAGGATTTAACTTATATGCAGGCCCTCCTCACTGAGTGTATTTCATGGTTATGGAAGCTGTCATGGTTAGAGGGCTTGCAGCACCTCTACTCCCCTTTTTGGTCCATCTTACTGCACTACCTCATGTGTCAGGCCTCTTTCCCTTGCCTGTCTAGGGGGAGATCACACAACTCTTCCACTCTTAGCCCAGGACTTAGTGTCATTTCTGGTATATATCAACTGTCATCACCCTGCAGTGTCCAACTGGATTTCTTCCATTTGAGAGCTTGTGACCAATGATGTATTGACCTTCATTAACAAATGGAACAAAGCATTAGGCGAATGAATTTAAAAACAAACACTCTACACACAGATTTAGTCTCAGCTTGGTCAATATAGCTTTACTGGGACCTGAGGACCGAACACTAGCAGATTGGAGGTGAAGGGAATCGATGGCAGGTGATAAGGACTCATGGCAGGAGACACCGAAGGATAAGTTCAGTTGCAGCTCTCCCCACCCCCTCTCTCCATGTCAACATGATACAGAAACCTCACATTACTAGACATATTGCAACACAAGGAACATCATTGTATCCCTTTGTCATTGATACTGATTGCAGCCTTTCAATAACTGTCACAATATCAACCGCATGTTTTCTCATGCACGCTGTTTGAGCTGACAAAACTTTGTCAGTTTTAGTTATTTAAATGTTGCTAATTTTGATGAGGTGCTATTAATAAACTGTTTTAGCACAAGTACATGCTCTGCCAAAGAGCAACTAGCTGTCATTCAGGAGCTCTAGAGATCTTTATAAGAGCTGGTTGGGAATTTTCTATGAAAATGTTTTTTCAATGGAAAATGCAGTTTACGTAAAACCAAAATTTTCTGTGGGAAAATGTCAATGTCGCCAACATTTTCCAGTTTCTCATTGGGAAAATCAAAATGAAGTGTTTTGTTTTGACATTTAACCACATCAGCTTATGTTGTTATGGGAGTTGTAGTTCAGGTGCTTCATGCCCCAATTCTCCCCTGTGGGCCAAACTCACACTATATGCTCCATAATAAATTGTGGTCTCCCCTCTGACTATACAGAGCGAGGCATCTTGGGCAGGTTGTCAAACTGACTTGAAACAAAACATTTGGTTCAGTTCAAGGCAGTGAAACAAAATGTCTAGATTCAGGAGTTCCAAAACAATATGTTTTGACATTTCCTGCTGGAAATGTTTCTGAACTTTACACTCTGTGAAAAAATGTTGATACTTCAACTTTTCATCTCAATTTGGGGCAGAAGCAAATCTTGAAATATTGGAATTTTCTATAAGGTGGAAATTCCAATTTGCACGCCCTTCTACGCTTTATAGAGCATGCTGGCCTCAGATCCGTAGGAGCAGGGCCCCTCCTACTACTGAGGTACATTAGATTGAAGTTATGTGGAGAGTCCCATCCTCACTCTAGCTGATGTGTCAAAGTAGCAGTGAATTATTTGACAAACTGGAAACAGGGTAGTAGTTTAATTGGTTATAAAAGCATGCTATAAACTTCAGTTGTTTTTTGAATGTATACTGTGGTACAGTGGTGGGCAACTGCGGCCCACAGGCTGCATGTGGCCCATCAGGGTAATCTGCTGGCATACCACCAGACCAGTTTGTTTAAATTTGCATGGCAGCCCGCAGATCTCATTGGCCGGGAACAGCAAACTGTGGCCACTGGGAGCTGTGAGCGGCAGTGCAAATGTAAACAAAATGTCTGTTAGCCTGCCAGCAGATTACCCTGATGGGCCACATGTGGCCCGCAGGCCACAGGTTGCCCACCACTGCTGTGGTAGCACCTGGAAGCCTCGGCCAGTTTGGGGCCCCATTATGCAGGGTGCTGTACAAATGTACAGTAAATGACATCCCCCATCCCAAAGAGTTTACAGGCTAAAGGCAAGACATAGCAGGTGGCTGAAGCAAACAAATGAGCTTGTTTCATTGAAAAAAATTCCAATTGTATATCAGAAAGAGAAATTACTATATTTATTTGCCTGTATTTTCAAGTATTTCCACAATGGGCAAACTTAAAAAAAAATGTGGTGAGCCAGTTTAAAGACAACTTCTCTTTATACTCTGTGGTGTGAATTAGAGCTCATCCAGATGAAGGTGATTTGCATTCGTGTAACTACGTCAATGTGGTTAGATGGTGCAAACACTTAGTGTAGACACACTGCACTGGTGTGACCTCTCCTGAAACTTCCTGAAGGAAGCTGCGCTGGTTCAAACCCCATCTTACCGCTGTAGCTTATTTACATAGCAATTTGCAGTGCTGGGGTAGCTACATACCACACTCCTCTATTGCTTCTTACAAGTGACTATCAGTATGACATTGGGACTTCCACTTTGGACAACAGCTAGGGTGGCAACAGTCTCTTGTTTCCAGTTGTTTTTCCTCCCTGCCACCCACTGACCAGGGACACATTACATTTTTTAATTAGGTAACTCATTAGATAGCATTGATGAAGCTACACTGGTGCAAAAAAACAAAAACAAAAAAGCAGAGTACACAGGGTCTAGCCAGAGGTTTGTGAGGAGGGAAAGGGATATAACTGAAACAACTCCTAAGCTTAACTGGGATGACTGGGCATTCACACCTACTGAAATTAAGAGAGTTTAATTTTAGAAGCTCATAGTTCATTTAAGTGAATATGGGTGAAGGGGAAGTTCTCATTTGCTGCTGTCTTCTGGAGATGGGTTTCTGGAGGAAGGGGCTGGCAGCTCCAATATGCACAATGATGTATATGATACATAACAGGCCATTTTTTTCAAAATCTGGCTCCAAATTTCCACATGCCTTTTTGCGTGCTCAGTCCTTGCATATGCCAGTAACAGAATTTGAGCACACACTACATTTAGAAAAATGCTAACTGTAGAGCATTACAGACATGCTCTCCTCCTCTTCTTCTCTTTATAGAATACATGGACTTCCTGAGCTTGTACAGTATTGTTAGTCTGCAAATATTTGGCTGCTGTATCACAGAGAGAATTATGCTGTCTCTTTACTGTGACCGCTAGCTCAAAAGAAGCCACATTCCACACTCCTCTATTGCTTCCTACAAATGAGGATTAGCGTGATATTGGGACTCCCAATTTGGACAACAGACAGGGCTGCCACAGTCCCTGATTTCCAATTGTTCTCCCTCCCTTCCCCCACCCCCAAGAAATTCATTCATATTTTAAATTAGATAATTCATTTACTGAGTTGTCTAATTTACTGCACTGCTTCAAAATCTCAAATTGAGGCAAGAGGAGGGGATCCAGAGAATGATGGCATGGTGTGGATTATTTTGTTTACAGACCCTCCATGGTTTCAATTTTCCCTTTGAAATTTAGATCAAACAATACTGTCAACATAGATTCATTTCTCCTGACTGTTTTTGATATTATGGAATCTGCAGGCAGCTTGAGGGCCATAGTTTTTGACAGCACTACTGCAGAACTACCCTTTTGATTCTAAGCCCTGCGTTTATATGTCTGCCAAGCCCATGCGTAAATACCCAATACAATATATACCAATGGCTATCTTGCAGTCAGCAGAAATACATCAAATAGGTGAACAGAAAACACCACACTGCTTATCAGATATGAATTATCACTCGCTTAGCTTGTATGTTCAATACAGACCTGTCCAGAACTAGCCTCCTTTTTTACACATACATGCAAAAAAAAAAATATAGGCACTTGGGACCTAATCCAAAACTCCTTGAAATCAATGGGTGTCAGGATTCTAACAAGGACAGTTAGGACCAAGGATCAGAGCAGGGTCAACCCTGAGGCTGGAAGTAGCAGTGGAGTTCATAGTCAGGTTCCAAGACAGGGTTGATGCCAAGGGTCAGAGTGAGTCAGGTTCCAGGATCCAGAGCAGGAGGTGAAGTTCAAATCAAGCCAAGGTCAAAAGCAGGAGTTCGAGAGTAGAAATGGTTATGGCAGCTACAAGAAGTCTGCACTGTTGCCTGGATATTTCCTGGAACACCCCTTGCATTTATATAGGACAGGGAGCCATAAGGCTGCTGCCTGTCAAACCCCTTGAGGTGGGATTTCCCATAGTCTGTGTCCCCAGTGGGTCATAAGCAGTGGAGCACAAGCTTGTTACAGCTGTTGCTGGGTGGTGGCATGGAGATGCCAGCTTTCTGGCAGGCCTGGGTTCTAGACTGGGAGGGCTTACAATGGGAGTCTCTCCACTGATATCAATGGATTTTTGGATTGTGAATCTGTAGTGAAAGTTACATCCTGATGTCACTCAGAGAGGACATAATGCAAGTAGGCAACATGAAAGCTTGCTTGATACAATGTACTTATTCTTCACCTTATTTGGGAGAAAATGGTGATGTAGTTGTATGATATGGACAAATGTCCATTATTAACTAGATTAAGACCAAAAATATTTTGCTTGTGATTCAAACAACTTTACTGTGCAAGAGAAGGAAGCCTGATACAGTGAGTGAGAGCACAACCTAGTCTCCCTTGCCAGAATTGTTATAAATGCTTTGTTCCAGTAAATGCAGAACAGAGAGTTCAAGTATCTGATCCTGTGAAGTTTTGAGCACCTCCTATTCTAATTTACTTAAAAATCATGTTTCTCAGTGGGACTCACATGTGTTCACCCTCATTCAGGGCCAGGCCCTTGACTTCTATATAAGTTAACTCTTTCTGTTCATACGATTCCTGGAATAACTTTGTTGTAGCTACTCATGTAAGAGAGGACTTCATCATATAGCTCAGAACCATTCAGAATCAAGTTTCAAAAATGATGTCACTTCAGAGTTCAGCTAATGTTTTTAAGAGCTGATTGGAAAATGGTAAGCGCCTCCGTCCTTACATACGACTCATTTTTCAGTGGCAAAATGGCTAAATTGTTCTTTCCCTTTTTAACCACTCTCCCTTCTCCCGTTCAAAGGAAGATAAAGGGAAAAAATAAAGAAAAACCTTAAAGTATTTGGTTTGTTGCCAAAAGAATCAAAATAAATTGAGAAAAAATATGCCAAAAATTAATTTTAGAAAAAAAGCCATTGAAGTTTTTAACAAAAAGCAACTATCTCTGTTGGTGTGGAAGTTTATGCTCTTGACCCTGCAGTTTTGCCATGCTTCTTCTTATTCTGAAAGATTAGGCCAACTTTCATTATAAAGCCTGATCCAAACAAAGCCTATGAATTTAGTGGTAGTTTTTCCATTAACTTTAATGGACTTTAGTTCAGATCCTCCATTAATGGACCATTTTAATCATATTTCCAAAGCAGAAAGAGTATCCTTATCCCAGAATTGTATCTATATAGACTTGTATCTTTGATGATATTGTGTACGGTCCATGAAAATTTTATGGGAGCATTTCAGTAAGAGATGCTTAGGTAGACAGACAGACACTTATAAAAACAGACATGTATAGATATGAGAAGGACAAATATATCAGAGGTATCTGGTAGATAGATGTATACACAAATCAGATATCACTGATATGGACTGCAAATTTCATATTTTTGAATTTTTCTCCTCAGTGTTGAAAACAGTTTTCTATATGGAAATGAATACAGTATGATTAAGGAAATTTATATTTATTTCACATTGTTATATTTTAAACCAGCAGTTCAGCTGTACCTAGTTATGGCATTCTGCTGGAAATAATTATCAAGTGGTGCATATAAATAACCCCTACAGTCTTTGAAATGTATAGAATGCATATCCATTTTTACTATTCCGGAGATATAGAGATTGAGATATCCCTGTCTATATATAGGACCGAAGACCAAGAGATAACCTTTAAGTTCAATAACATTAACACTTGCCAATAATTCCCACTACTGTATCACTCACACACTCACTCTGCTTGCATATATGTATATTTTGTGTGTGTTTATGTAGTATTTTATATGGAAATGTTTCGTGATCACCCCCAGCAACATGTGGCATTTCTTCAAGAACATTTCAGCATCTTTTAACATGTCTTCTTCAAATATGTTTCTAATTGTGAGGATCTCATATTAAAAATGTTATCACTGCGCAAACAGATTAATTTATTTAAGCATTTGTTTAATATACATGCTCTAGGCACTTTTATAACATTAAAAGTGTACACTACACAACTAAAATAAATAATAAAATGGACTGTTAGGGGTTAGATTCAAATCTGGTATAAATGGGAACAAGTCCTCTTAAATCCTAAAAGTCTTTCTATTGTGGCATCAGTTTGTCTAGGTTTTTTGCTAGGTGTATGTGGGAATGACTCCACTTAATTTTTGCCTTACAACCAGAGCTGGTTGGAAAAATTCAGATGAAACGTTGTGTCAGAATTTGCCAGATCAGTGAAATCAGAACGTTTAGTGTAGATGTCTCCATTACATCAGTGCTCCAATAGAACCCTACCTACCAGGTAGGTTTCCATCAGAAACCTATTTGGTTTCTTGACAGCTCACCTACCCAGCTCCTCGGCAGCCCAGGTTCTGCAGTGCCAGGGCAGCCAGCCACGTGGACTGCCTCTGAACCCAGATAACCCTAGAGCTTCCAGGATCTACTGCTCTGGAACTGCCAGCTGAGCAGACTGTCCCGGAGCAGAGGCTACATTCTCTTTCGTGGAGAATTTTGAACTTTTTCTTTTTTGTTCCTCAGAGGAACAAAACAAAACTTCAGAATATCTAAATCCTCTGTGAAATCGAATTACCTGTCTGAGCACAACTCTCTTTATTACATACTCCAGATACCTGAAAATTTAAATGCCATTTGGAAAATTACTGCACCACTATCTCATTGGCAAAAGTGATTGTCCCGGGGCATTAGAGGACATAGTTTGGAAGGCAAGGAAGTTTGCCACACATCATCTGAATCTGGATACTGATCATTCTTGCTTTTACTCTTTGCTACCTTTCTGTCTATTCAGAGAGATTGTGAAAAACACAAAGGGCCAGATTCACAGAAGTATTTAGGCACCCAACACTGTAGATAGGCATCTAGTGAGATTGATAAAAGTGTCTAAGTAGTTTAGACACCTAACTTTCATTGTCATTTACTTTCAATGTGACTTAGCCACATAACCTGCTTAGGCACTTTTATAATTCCCACTAGGGAATTCTGCCTAAATACCTTTGTAATTATGGCCCAGAGGAACCAACATTCTAGCCCCACTCCTTCTAGACAAAAAATAAAAAGTCTGTCAATATGCTACCATTTCATGTTAGATGTATGTATAGGTGTATAGATAGATTTTATTTGATTAGAGTCCAGTTTTTATTATTGCTGATGACACTTCATTTGTGATATTACTGGATATATTTCCGAGCAAAAATTATTTGTAAGAATTCTTTTCTTCTTTGGTCTTTATAGTTTTCCCCAGAGGTAACTTTTGAGGCATCTATGTGACCACCTTACTAATAGTTAAGATTTAACTTATTTAGCCAGAAGCTAGCAGAGCTATTAAGATGTCTGCTACATTTTTATGAAGTATTAGATAATGCTTGTTCATGGATTCTCCCAATAAGCTCTGCATGATAAGAGCTGACACTGTGAGGAGGTTATGGTGTTAGATTTGGTCTTGGAGACTAATGGTTTTGATTTGTGCCAAAACTAACTTTGTCTTGTTAAATGAGTATGACATGAATCATTTGGCTGCAATTCCTGGCAACTGGCTGGCCACATATCCTGAAACAAGGGGAGGCAAAAAGAAGATCCCATGTGTTTGACTAGAAAATACACAGAACAGCTTTTCTGTAATGCCCCATGTGTATTACTGATTGAATTTACCAATGAAAAGGAGCAGCATAAATGTGCCAGCCACAAAGGTATTGTGCCAGAAACACCTAAGCAACAGGTGGTGTGAGCCTTTTCTTTGGAATATCTCAGCTTGTTAAGGGTGGTCAAAAATATTGGGAAAGTTTACAATCACATACGGCTTAGTTTGTTTGAAAAGAACAAATAACCCATCAAAAGACTGAAAATCTTTTTTCACTTGTCTCCCCTTCTTTGTCCCCCCACTGTTTTTTTCAGATTTAGGTCTTTTGTTTCTTCTCCGTCAAACATCTGTCCTCTTTGCCTGGATCACTGTTCAGAGCAGCTAAAGTACATATAAACTACCTTGCGTACAACACACTTTGATAGTTCACAATGAGACACCAAAGCTGAAATAAACATAGCCAGGAAAAAAAATGTTAAATCCCTACTTCAAAACTTGTTTTGTATTTTCTTATTCCTTAAAGTTATTTTTAAGTGTCGAAACCAGACCAATTATAGTCAGAAACTACTTCACTTAATCCATTCTTTTATCTCCTGGGAAAAATCACCAAAGCAATTCTCAAAATCTTTAAATCCCACAGTGTGCATAAAGGCAGCAAGTAAATCTTCTCCTTCCCAGGAAAACCTTAAGGATTTTACTGGCATCTTTAATTAAACTAGCAAATAGGTTGGTTTCCCTTGTATTTTGACCAATATTCTGTCAACAGGAAGAAAAAATTGCAAACCAGAATTTGTACTGAAAAATACCACCAGAAACATTTGTACAATTATGATCGTGGGTTGGAGCAGAAATAACCCCAGGAATTATTAAACATTGTCAACTACTTCCTGGCAGGATATTACTTCTATAACTACAGTCAACTCAGTTATGAACTAACTAAATCTTAAAATTGGCAACTGAACAAACAAACAAAAAATGCATCAGGTTGTGCAATTGAAAAATATATGCATATGTCTATGTGTGAGAATATGTAAGGGCAAATATAATCCCAAAAGGCTGAATTACACAATTATTACTAGCTTGGTAACAAACACAGATGGTTGTGAGGAACACAATCCCTCAACTATCCTTCGATTTGATAGCTAGCTTACAAATGACAATGCAATACAAAAGTACACACTAATGTAAGAGGAGGTCTATTTATTCTTTTTTAAATGCAGGAAAATTCATGCGGCTGATCTGTTATTTGAAATCAATAGAATTAACTGCAGTGTACCTGACATCGATTTTGTTAGTACATTATCATTTTAGCCCATTAAAAAAGCTATACCTGATGATACCAGAAAGCTCCATTCGTGACATCACATCCATCTATTGTAGGTTTCATGCTCCCCAAAATATTTTGGCTTTCCCTCTTGAATAGAGAAACTGACATTCCCGTTGATGAACAGGGTTATCTTTACACGTAGAACTAAGATCCAGAAATTCTGCTTTCAGCTCTGTGGAGGAAGGTTTTATGAGACCCAACTAGCAGAGATAGCAA
Source organism: Gopherus evgoodei (assembly GCF_007399415.2). Taxonomy (NCBI): domain Eukaryota; kingdom Metazoa; phylum Chordata; order Testudines; family Testudinidae; genus Gopherus; species Gopherus evgoodei. The sequence continues at coordinate 80,877,407 of NC_044330.1, read as the reverse complement.
TTAACTAGAATACTCAGGAGCAGAAAGCTTGACAATCTGATGAGTTATTCTTTTGAACCAGGGAGCAACTCATGCATAAATGTTCTTGTAAATAATTACAGGAATGCATTGTAAACACAATTAATCATCTCAAGGTGTTATCTCTAGGTATTCCCCCCACAGATTATGTGCCACTTGCTCAATAAATCAAATTTTAACATAAAGATACCAATAGCTGGTATTAATATTCCCATTCAGCCAAACATGGCTGAGTAGAATCTAACAAGATTTCATTACATTTTGAAAGAACAAAGTATTGTGAAATGTTGAACAAAAACAGGTCTTAAGAGAAAGTACATAAATCAGAAAACGGGCTCACATAAAATGCCAATTCTTTGTCATTTAAAATGTTCTTTCCACTGAGTTAGTTGGGAACAGCATAGTACATCTTTTTAATATCAATATTGAGTTTACGTAATCTCAGATAGGTTGTTCCTACAAAACAGTGTTTACAAGAGCCTTAGAATGACAGGCTGCTTAATGTTTCCATAAGATTTTTTCCATACAATGATAATACCAAACACATTTTAATCTATTGTTCATAATTATCAGCTGGGAATTTGAGTAGTGTGCCATAGGAACAAAAGCGTCTAACTGTTTCATCTCTTACAGTCCACAATGCATTAGACAATGTGCACTTCAGCTTCAGCATCTGAAGTCTGAGATCCCTTTGGGGATCATTATATGGATTTTGGCAGGAGCTGTGAGTGGTTCTGAGGAGCAGTGAAGGCGGCTACCAGGGACAGGGGACTGTTGGATAGGGCAAGGGGAAGACAGCTGAGGAGGTAGTTGGAGTAGAGGAAAGGGAAGGAGTATTGCGAGGATCAGAAGGGCTGGAGATTGTCAGAGGATGCTTACAAGCAGCTGGATGGCCTGCCAGCTTTCAATGGTTACAAGGTGGAGAACTTTTGAGAGGGATAGAAAAGGCATCAAAGAATTCCAGAGGGTGGATTATGAGAGAGGACAGAGGATAACACAAGAAGGCCAGGCAAACAACCTGAAGGATGGAGAGAGAAGAAAGAAGAACTGCAAAACCAGTCAGGAAAGATAATGAAGCTGGATCTGTATATGAAACAAACCTGGATCTGCCATATTATGCTTGGTTACAGTAGTATAAATTGAGTAGAACTGGGCACCTACAGATATGTTCTCTGCCTAGAATATATCATGCTTCTGTGACCAAAACCTTGTGATCATCCCCAAAAAGTCTGCAGCTTTGTTTCAACCTGGTTTCCATATTGAAATGAATGGTGCTAAAGCAATACTCGATATTGATGGCAGGCAGTAGACAAACTGCACTTTGACACCTTCTGTAAAACCAGTCAATGCCTATTGGTTTTTGCTTGTCATGAAGATATTCCCAAAATACCATGCTGAATAATGGCTTTTCAAGGGTTGCTATTTTTTTTTGTAGTCGATGCCATCCTTCAAGAACTAGCATCTTCCATTTGAGACCAATGATTCTTACATGTGTCCCAGACAACACTGGTATTCATGTTTATAACCTGGGAAAAAGCTTGCTTGCTTCTTAACGAATAGACCTTACTGTGTTGCACTGTACCTTGTGAAATCAATGAGTCTAATTCATACCTGGTGTAAGATCAGTGATGTAAGAGGAGTTAGAGAAGGGATACATTTGGCCCAGTAATTTCAATGGGATGTAAATCAACCTAGAATTCATCTCTTGTGGGCAACCTACAAGTGATTAGCTGCAAAAGTAAATTCAAGCACAGTTAAAACAATACAATTTCTCATATTTGGCCTTGTTTTCAGGGATAAATATTTAGTTGCACTTCATGCCACCAAACATGAAACCTATGATACTATTCAAGAAAATGCTGATATACCAGGAGATGCAGTATTTGAAATTCAGCTTGTCATGATCCCATGTTGGTCCTGCTCACCCGTGTCTTCATAATATGCATAATTATTCAATAATAGGTACTCATTATAGTGAGCTTTTAGGGCTTGATCCAAAGGGAGTCTTGCCATTGACTTAAATTGGCTTTGGATCAGGGCTATGGATGATATAGTGGAATGGGTCAGAGCATTTTCCACACCAAGCAGATCTGTTTTATTTGCAGATTTAGCATCCATATGAGTTTGTAAATGCTATGTTTGTTGTCACCATTCACCCTGCAAACCAGTGATCTTCTTGATTCCAATAATGTCACATCTTGAGGTGACTGACTTAACATAACCATTTTGCATATCCCCTTTTATGCTCTGAAGGGGATATGGCTACCACTGATACAGAATAAAAAATATTACTGGGCCAATATGGCTGGAGGTTATTGAACTCATACTGGCCCATGAGAAATATATGAGTATGAGGCATATTAAACAATCCTGCCAATATTACGTTTAATGACTGATCTTGGACAGAAAAATAGTGCTGATAGTTAAATAATTAAAAGACATCTCACGTGGGAAGTCCTTTCAGTCTGTGAGGATTCCTTTATATCCAAAATGCATGCCCATGGGTTTTTGATTGCCCCTACAGGAGAATCAGCTGGATGAAGAACTCTATCAAGGATTCAGACTCCATACCATAAGTGGCATCAGATTTACCAGGTCCACCCTGCATTCTGTCATAAAGCATGACATTTTCCAGATAGAAAAAAAATAGGTTTTTTTTGTTTTGTTTTTTTTTAGATAATATCACTGTGTAGAGAAGAATCAGCATTTTGGATTCAGTTTTCTCATTGTTTAGGTTGCCAGTACAACCAGAATAGCCCCCTGTGACAGATATGTTCAAAGGGATTCAAACCAGTCTCAGCTGTGTACATTTTTTTGCACATCTTCTATTACTTCCATGATCAATGAGAGGGAAATCCGTGGGGGGAGTCTGGTCAACATTTTAGATGTCTATGCACAAAGGCAAGGAGTATGAGGAATAAACAGGAAGACCTGGAAGTATTAGTACTTAAACAAAATGATGGCATAATATAGACTTGGTGGAATGAGCGTTATGACTGTAATTTCAGTATGGAGAGGTATATCTTGTTTGGGAAGGACAGGCCTTAAAGTCTATGAGGTGTTCCATTATACATCAAGAATATATACAGTTGTCCTGAGGTTCAGAAGGAGGTGGGAGGCAGACCATTTGAGAATCTCTAAGCAAAGATAAGAAGGGGAACTGATGTCATGATAGAGTGTTACTATAGACCGTCAAATCAGGAACAAGGGGTGGATGAGGCATTTCTAGAACAAAAATATCCAAAACACAAGATCTAGTAATAATGGGGGACTTTAACTACCCAGACATCTGTTAGAAAAGTAATATGGCAAACACAGAATATTCAATACATTTTTGGAATGTATTGGGGTCAACTTTTTGTTCCACAAAGTGGAGGAAGTAACTCATTGACAGCCATTTTAGACTTGATTCTGTCCAACAAGGAGGATTTGGTAGTGAATCTGAAGGTAGAAGGCAGTTTGGGTGAAAGTGATCAGGAAGTGGCAGATTTCATGATTCCAAGGAAAGGAAAGAATGAGAATAAGTAGAATAAGGACAATGGACTTCCAAAAAAGCAGACTTTAACAATCTCAGAGAACTGTCAGGTAAGGGGAGAATATCTAAGGGAAAAAGGAGTTCAGGAGAGCTGGCAGTTTCTCAAGGAGACAATATTAAACTATCCTGATGCAATGGAAATATAGGAAGAATAATAAGAGGCACTATATCTACATCTGGCGCTCTTTCATGACCTAAAAAAATAAAAAATAAACCCTACAAAAATGGAAACATGGACTAATTGGTAAGGAGGGATACAAAAGAATAGCACAAGTACACTTCTACCCTGATAGAATGCCACCCAATATAACATGAATTTGGATATAACACAGTAAAGCAGTGCTCTGGGGGGGGTGGGGCTGTGCACTCCGGCAGAACAAACCAAGTTCAGTATAATGCAGTTTCACCTCATTAAGATTTTTTTGGCTCCTGAGGACAGCATTATATCAAGATAGAGGTGTATGTAGGAAAAATTCAGAAAGGCTGAGTCACAAAATGAGTTACACCTAACAAGGAACATAAAATGCAATAAGAACTGATTTTCTTAATACATTAGGAGCAAGAGAAAGATGAAGGGAAATGTAAGTTGTATAGTTAGCAGAGATGGAGAGCTAATAACTGACAACATCAAGAAAGCTGAGGTGTTTAATGCCTATTTTATTTCAGTCTTCACTAAAAACATTTATGGTGACCAGAAACTCAACACAATTAATATTAACAGCAAAGGAGAAAGAATGCAAGCCAAAATAGGGAAAGAACAGTTCAAAGAATATTTAGATAATATGTTTAACTTAAGTCAGAAGGACCCAATGAAATTCATACTAGGGTATTTAAGGAACTAGGTGAAACAATCTCAGAATCTTTGAGAACTGATCTTTGAGAACTCCTGGAGGGCAAGTAAGGTCCCAGAAAACTGGAGAAGGGCAAACATACTACCTTTTTTTTTTTTTTTAAGGGAAACAAACAGAACTCTAAAAATTATAGCCCAATGAGCCTAAATGATACCTAGATAGATAGTGGAACCAATTATTAATCAATTTGTGAGCACCTGGAGAATAAATAGGATTATAAGTACTAGCCAGTATGGATTTGTCAAGAACAAATCATACCAAACCAACCTAATTTCCTTCTTTGGCAGTTTCACTGGCCTAGGATGTATGTTGATTTTAGTAAGGCTTTTGACACAGTCCTACAGGATGTTATCATAAGTAAGCTAGGGAAATGTGGTCTAGATGAAATTATTCTAAGGTGGATGCACAACTGGTTAAAAGACTCCACTCAGAGTAGTCATGAATGGTTCAGTGCAAGCTGAGAGGAATATCTAGTGGGGTCATGCAGGGGTCAGTCCTGGGTCTAGTGCTATTCAATGTTTTCATTAATAGCTTGGATAGTGGAGTGGAGAGTAGGCTTATAAAATTTGCGGATGGCAGCAAGCTGAGAGGGCCTGCAAGCATTTTTGAGGACAGAATTAGAATTCAAAACAACTTTGACAGATTGGAGAATGGTCTGAATTCAACACAATGAAATTCAGTAAAGACAAGTGCCAAGTACTTTACTTAGGAATGGAAAAAAATCAAATGCATAGCTACAAAATGGAGAATAACTGGCGAGGTGGTAGTACTGCTGAAAAGCATTTGGTGGTTATAGTAGATAACAAATTGAGTATGAGTCAGCAGTGTAATGCAGCTGTGAAAAAGGCTAATACCATTATGTGGTGTACTAGCAGGAGTGTCTTATATAAAACATGGAAGGTAATTGTCACCATCTACTTGGCACTGGTGAGGAAATTGGAACTGGATTTGGAAAAGGTTCAGAAAAGGGCAACAAAAATTATTAGGGGTATGGAACAGCTTCCACATGAGGAGAGATTAATAAGATTGGGACTTTTCAGCTTGGAAAAGAGATGACGGGGGGGGGGGATATGATAGAGTTCTATAAAATCCTGACTGTGAAGAAAGTAAATAAGGAATTGTTATTTACTCTGTCTCACAATACAAGAACTAGCGGTCAACAAATGAAATTAATAGGCAGCCAATTTAAAACAAACAAAATGAAGTATTTCTTCACACAATGCACAGTCAACTTGTGGTTAGAGAACGTTTGCCAGAGGATGTTGTGAAGGATGAGACTATAACAGAGTTCAAAAAAGAATTAGATAAGTTCATGGAGGATAGGTCCATCAATGGCTATTAGCCAGGATGGGCAGGGATGGTGTCCCTAGCCTCTCTTTGCCAGATGATGGGAATGGGTGACAGGGGATGGATCACTTGATGAGTACCTGTTCTGTTCATTCACTCTGGGGCACCTGGCATTGGCCACTGTTGGAAGACAGAATACTGGACTAGATGGACCTTTGGTCTGACCGTATAGCCATTCTTATGTTCTCAGTTGTAGTACTGTGTCCAATTCTGGGCACTACGCTTTAGGAAAGCTATGGGTAAATTGGAAAGCTAGTCCAGAAGACAGCAACAAAAATGATAAAAGGTTTAGAAAATTTGACCTCTGAGGAGAGGTTAAAAAAACTTGGAACATTTAGTCTTGAAAAAAGAAGACAGAGGGGGGACATAACAGTCTTCAGATATATTAAGGGCTGCTATAAAGCGGATTGTGATAATTTGTTCTCCATGTCCACTAAGGGCAGGAAGAAGTAATGGGCTTAATCTGCAGCAAGGGAGATTTAGGTTAGATATTAGAAAAAAACATTCTAATAACAAGGGTAGTTAAGCTCTGAAATAGGCTTCCAGAGGTTGTGGAATACCCATCATTGGAGGCTTTTAAGAACAAGTTGGTCAAACACTTGTTAGGGATAGTTTAGGTTTACTTCATCCTGCCACAGCACATGGGGCTGGACTTGACTTCTCAAGGTACTTTCCAACCTTATATTTCTATGATTCTGTGATGGTTTTGCATGTGTACGTTCTATTTCTCCTAAGAGTTTGGTTTATGCAAATGTTATCGACTATACAAACAAATGAGAAAGGCCTAAAATGTGCAAAGCTGTGCATAAAAAAAATAAAGGCCATATTTTAAAAATGTGTCCCTTTAAGTCCACAGCAGTTACCATACATCAAACGTTCTCTAACCTTACAGCCACAAATGAAAGGGGGAGAGCTGAGAGTCCACAAAACCTTAACAGAGGGAACCAAGGGATACTTGAGGAGCTACCTCAACTCACCTTTCTGAGTTCTCATCATGCCACTGTTGGATATTACTGACAGGCTCTACACAACGGTTCTAAACAATCTACCCACCAGTTGGAGCAGCTTGGAATGGATTTTCTACTCATCAATGGATTATTTTTCTTGTGGTGTTTGGCAAATTTCTGATAGTGGATGATTTCCTGTCTGGACAACCCATTTATAGTTTGTGGCACTGCGGTATGATGAGTTTACACTACCACTGAACATTGTTGAAGGACCTCATTAACTTATGCAGACAGTGAATTGGTAGTTTTCAAAATGCCACTCTTTTGCCAAAGAAATCTAGCTGACGGTGGCAGTCAAGTACTTAACTGGTAAATAAGGTGGTTCAGAAGAGGCAGCTTTACTTCATGTATGTGCAACAATGCAATGTTTGGGAGTTATTTATTGGTATTACTCCAACTCTATGTACATGATTTAGGGATGGGGGGAGGGTAATAGAATTTTTATTTTTAAACACTTTTGCCCCACAGGTAAATGTGCTAAAAATACAGAAGAAACACAGACAATTATATTGATACATTAATAGAGAGTCATGGACAAAACAATGAGATCCTTGCTCATTTCTTATTCTGGCAAAACTCCCACTGAGTTCTTTGGGAGTTTTGCCTCAATTCCTGCCATGTCTCACTCCCACCATCCCAATCCTGCCAAGTCAATGAGACACTCATGCATAAAGATAAGCATACACAGAACCGGTGCATAATACCGAAGGATCTTAAGACTTGGCCCCAAAACATACTGTAACCTGCAAAAACTTTAGAAGAAGTCAAGCCAGACTTATATTCTTTATACTGCAGTATATGGAGCATTAGAATATTTCCAGATATAGGAAATTCTAAGCATTATGTAAATAAAGGAGCTTGGAACAAAGTTATTTTGTACAGACATGTCTATGACTGTAATAAGTTTTGAAAATTTACTCACTTGACTCAGACCTAATTGACACTTGTGGTTTGTTTTGTTTTGTTTTGTTTTTTTTATTGTTATGTAGTTAATATACAGGGTTATTGTATAAAACAGGTATAGTACCTAAAACAACCAACCAAAAAAAATTCACATTCTCTTCCCGTCTGTTAAAAGTTTCATGGAACCTATATAATTGGTGGAGGTTTTCTATAGTTAAATCTACATTTATGTTTTACTCTCTGAATATTTTTTAAAATGTATCTTTTGGACATCTTTAAAAGTACCTAGATATTGAAGTATATAAGACCTTATATGAGCGCGTCTCGGTGGTTCATCTTATATACCACATGTACAACAATGTCTAGGAACAATGAGGTCAAGCTAAGGACACTGTAGCAAATAGCAAGACAGATCATACTAGATTTTAAAGGCTTAAATCCCAAATCTGATGTTATTTTAACTTGGTATTTTTTTCTTTAGTATGCAGAATCTGTCTGTCTCTCTAAATACACACACACACATATATGTAGGTGAAATGGATCTGTAAAACATGAGAAATGACATCCACTGAGGTACATTTTTAGTAACACAGAACAGAAATGATTGACAGAACAAAGCATATGGAAACGAAGAAGAATCTAACCCACATTTAGATCTAAGAAAAAAATATTTGCCTGAAGGGAAAATATTAATTAGTTTGTCTACATGCAAGATAAAAGTCTGGAAGACATATCCATCAAAAGGCAGCAGAATAAATAGCAAAATGGAAATTATTTGTAAATTGACAGTAAACTTGGCAAACATTGAGGGGGTAAACAAGTTATTTGGCATGCAAAGCACTCAGAAATCACAGCCTCTGTCAGGAGGCATCTGTGCATATATTCACTTATTTGACAGAAATTAACATTCTGCAGAAATCTTTGTTGCATGCTAAAGATTTCTTCACCCTCCTTAATTATTTTAATTGCTGCTTCAAAATGTTCCCTATAAACATGAAAAAAGACATTAAAATCCACCAAGTCCAGTTCCATGTTATCAATAATACACAGCAACTCTGTACAGGAGTTAAACACAAAAGTACTGAGACATAAAATATTTACATAAAAGAGCCACATTTGTTTTTCTTGGTTGAAATTTAAGATGTCCTCTCAGTATTACGAAAGATTTAAAAAACACAACACTATCATATAAACAAATGCAATTAATCCAACTGCTTAGAGGGCCAGAGTTTATTGAGATCGTTCTTTTATCAATAGTTTGCCATACTGTGAGAAAAACTAGATTGTGACGGTTGCATTTGCTAAATATTGTTGTAATAGCCATACCATATCCAACCTCACTGATGAGCTTCTTTCTACAAACTAAGCAAAGTAATATATAAGACAGCTACTTCCCCCAACTCACAGACAGACAGGCACAAAGTGATACCTATGTGATTTTGAAAGGGGATCGTTATTAGGTGCGTCAATTAGCCAAGCTGTTCTACAAGTCTAAGCTACAGCGAGATTCTGGCTGCTTTTCAGGGCATGCTCAAGATGAGGGTTAGGCTGCACCTGCACAGGGGGCTGATAGAATCTCAGTGCTAAAAATGAGTTGAAAGAGCCATAGCAGACAATCTAGCAAGAATGTGTAGGACAGACTTGGCCATGGCTCTGTCCCCTTCAAAATGTTTGGTGGTTCAGAGCTGGTGAATGACTACATTCGCTCACCCAGTCTTCCTTCTGTTCTCTGCAGCTAGAATGCTTAGGTCACACAACTGGTGTAGTACACCTCTGTCACTGCTTAACGTTGCAGTAGTTGTTAGAGCTATAATCTAACCCCTGAACTGCATGTTTCTTGGGGCAGAGACCATGTCTCTTTGTGGTTTGTACACAATTGAGTAAAATGATGGTTCCCAATGAATGACAATAGATGTTAAATGGTCATTACAATAGTTGAGGCTAGGAGCCCAGTAGTTATAATTACTGTTGTCTATGTCCATGGATTTATACAGGAAGCTACTGTAAGAGGTCATAGTAAAAAAATATGTTTTTAAATAGAATCCAAATAACATATGCTGCAAAATTTAGGAGCTCTATTGTTAATCAGACCCACATAACATGCCAGGCACTCAACCGGTGTACATTTGCATAGCTCAACAATGGAGATATGCTGATTCACACCAGCTGAAGATATTCTATTTAAGCACTATTTCTCTTTCTACACAACCCCTGAAATAATAATGGTCCTTTATGATATGGTGCAAGGCCAGATCCCTTCCCTTTCAAGCTAATGGGGAAGTAAATTCAGAATCAAGGGCCCTCTATCAAGAATGCCCAGCTGGTGACCCCCCGATATTTAAACCTGTGATGTTGGTTCAAATACTCCATCTGACTTCAGCTGCCAGTGCTATACACAGGGAGAGAAGTGCTCTCCGGGTTGCCAGGATTTAATTCAAGTGAACATACCTTGAATTAGACCCAGAAGCAAATAGGAAGGCTGTGCAGGTTTATGACAAATGAAAGATTCCATTCCAAAGCCATGTCTAGATCTCTTTATGTCCACCCTTTCTGAATATCTGTGTAAAACAATTGTGGCATTTCAATGTCATCTCCCTCTGGTCACATTTTCACATAGTTCTGGATATACCACAGATCAGAGTGTGAAGTAAGTGGATACCCAATTTTGGGGGCAGTCCTGTAAGTGTATGACCATGGAAGGTATTTTAATGCCATTAAATATATGATTGCTTACACTGATGAAAATGTTATGGGTTTGTGGGGAAAATACTTATCCCATTATTTAGAATTTGAATTTTTAAAAAAAGGAAATATTTCAACTTTCAGAAGTTGCTATGTTTCTTTTGTATCTTTCATTTTCAGGCAGTCACTTGCATTGTTTCTCATCAGTCAGCTCAACAGTCTAATACTATCTAATCCTTTTCTTTTTATATGTAAAATGACACAGTTTAATTCTCCACAGTTTAATATCTGTGAAGTTTTATCTTTATTTGTTTGGAAAATTTGAGTCAGATACTCACCTACTGTAATTTCCAAAGAACAAACAAATGAAAAAGGGCAGTCCATTTTCATGCAAATCCAGCCAGCTGTTTAGCTGAAGCTGCCCTTGCGTTTTGATGTGAGGATCTGCATAAAAACCAAAGTGGAGATATGATAAAATATAAAAGACTGACAATAACATGCAAATCGAAATCAGTCACTGGAAAACTGTGGACTCATTGTCATCAAAAGAATTAGGTGGCAGAACAAAACAAAAGAGACCGACTGATAAAAGTAACTATGGCGTGATGGCTTTAAAATTTACAGATTTCTTATATCACAAAGAAAACTGAAATTAAACACCTCTCTAGACTGTTTGCTTTTAATCTTTTCTTTCTGAGCTGTTTCCTGACATATTCTCTGTTAACTCTTTACCAAAGGTCATTTATAATCATATTTAGGAGATAAAAAAATTAAAAATGAATTTATTTAATAAGTTTTAATCACCAAGTACCCAGGTAAACTGATACTAAAATAAGCAGCTACACATTATTCAATGCAGTCCGGATATTGAAAAATAATTATAGAAAATATTAACAATTCCTTTTGTGATTAGCTCTGAAATGTGACATTATGAGCAAAATCCTGCTCCCATTGAAGTAGATGGTTAAACTCTATGAGAATAGAGCAGGTCTTGTGTAAAACATACTTCTAATACTCAGTGGTATATGATAAACCCCCAGGTTCCTACATGCAGTTAGATGTTGACAATGACTGAAAATGATGCTAGTCAGAGCTCTCTGACAAACATAAGCAAGCCATTATTTGATGATTCTTTTATATGTCTTATGAATGTAGGTGAATACATTGTCATTAATTTATTGGAAGAACTTTGTGAAATTTCTCAAATACAATATTAGGATAGGTTGAAAATTTTCTGTCAAAATTGGTGTTTGACAGACAACTGGATTTTTTACAAAATGAAAATTTCCACAGAAACTTTGTTTTCCACAGAAAATTTCAACTTTTTGCTAAAACACGCAAAAACTCAAAACCCCAAAATGTTCAATTTTCAGATGAAAATTCTCCATTTTTTCTTTTTCAATTAAAAGTCAACATTTTCTTCAGGGAATCCCCCCCCAAAACATTTTCTGATTAGTTTTAACATATACATTTCCCATAATTAGCTAAGCTTTACCTTCAACTAAGTATAGCAGAGAATGCATTCCTTTTTCAGTTTTACATTTTATGTTTATTGATTTTTTTTCAGAAAGGACAAGTAACATTGCCAGATTTGATCATGAAATAAAACTATTCATCACAGCTCTTTAGGGTAAAAATCAACAGGACATAGCTTTTAATAATGTCTTTGTGATGGTTCTTGTGGTACACCAGCCTGTTAGCCACCCAAGCACTCATCTCTGGACTATGCCAGCCCTTACTGTGTCCTGCAGGTTAGCAATAAGGGCTCCCCTCTCCCTGACCCACCTTGAAACATGGTGTTACCCTGTGTAGTGTCCAGCTGTTCTCCACTGAATACTCCCAGAAATACCAACTCTGCTGTCCCCAAAGGAACAATGTACACAGCAGCTTGTATACTTCCGCTCAGGATCAGCACCTTGCGTAATACCACAGCACTGAGATATATTTATAGTAAAAATGTAAATTTATTATCAAAGATTCAAGACAATGAGTAAGGATAATGGAAACAAATTAGGAGTTACATATAAAACAAATCCTAACACTCTTTCTAGAGATTAAACTTTCACAATAATATTAATGATCCTGGCTTTCATTTAAGACCTCACAGGATAGTCTTTTGTGAACCAAAATGCACATTCCAGAATCAAGATATTCTTGTAACTCCTTTGGCATTGAGGGATTCTTGGGTTACAGTCCTTAATTAGTTATCCAGCCTAATATCAATATCTGTGCTCACTCCCAGCGAGCTAAATTCACAGTAGCAACTTCATTCAACTTTGAGGAAGTGCACATTTTCACCCAATTTGAATTTGATCCAATGTTTCTGTTTTAGTATATGAACACCCTCTATACCAGCAATAGTTTTACTGTCCCTTTCCCCGCCACCACCCCATTAATACCCTGTTAACATACACACCAATCAGAAGCAGAGTTCTGGATGTGGGGCCAGCAGCCGGGACCCTATGTAAAACCTGGGGGTGCTGCAGTACCCCCTGCACTCCTAATTCCGTTACTGTAACCTCATAGGAAGTTGGAAGGTATGTACTATTAGTAGTACTGAAGCAAGTGGATGTAAGTCTGCCCAAAACTAAAGGCTCATCCCCTCAGGTAAGAGAGCAGAAAAATTGAGCCCAGGTTACTATTGATTTCTGGGGACAACAAAAGAGAAAACAGGATCAGGAATGAGGTCAAAGGCTAATAACAAGGGATCAAGGGCGGGGTGGGGCATCAAGCTGAGTGAAAGAGGCAGGAGATTTAAGGAAGAGAAGGGATAGTCTTGTGATTAAGGCAGTTAACTGCCATTCTGGAAAATTGGATTCTCTCCCTGCTTCTGTCACAGAATTCCTACGTGATGCTAGGCAAGTCACTTAACATTTTCACAGGCGCCCACTGTGTGCACCTCGCATTCTGAGTACCCAACTTGCAACACCTGGTATCCGATTTGTAAAAATGCTGAGTATTCACAGCTACAGCTCTGCCAATAACTGATTTTTTGGTTCATTGGTAAAAACAGGAAAAAAATGTTTTGGCAAAATGAAGTTTTTGTTTGCATTTTAAATCATTCCCTTCCCCCCCAATAAAATTGAAGTAAAATTCAAAATGAAAAGCAGTTTCAAATAGAAAAGACCAAACAATTCATTTAAAAAATGTCAGAATGAAATATTTCAGTTTCTTTGAATCATTTGTTGCTGTCAGGTTTTTTTCAACAGAAACAAATTAGCAAATTTGACACAAATTCGTGAACTATTGTGGTCAACCCAAATCTGCATTTTCAGTGAACAAAGTTTCAGCCAAAAAATTCCCCCCAGCTCTACTCAGAATTGCAGCTGAGGACAACAGGAGTTCTGCTCTGAACATACAGAGTGCTATAATGTGAAACATCAAACACTAGCCACCCCAAATTTGGCACCCAAAATGTATTGGCACTTTTGACAGTTCTGACTTTAATCTCTGTGCCTTAGTTCCCCATGTGTAAAATATCCCTATGGGGATAATACTACCACCTCACCTAAGAGGGCTGTTGTGAATCTAAGTTCATTAATCTTTGTACAGAACTACAATACTATGACTAGAGCACCATCGGAAAGCTGATGAGGAAAAAATTCTTCATTCAGTGCAGGGTTTGGATAGAGTGCAGTAAAATAAGGCATTAGGCTGGACCCCGCTCATTCACTTTGTGGGGCTGGCACATACACATACCGATCAGCACATGGGAGCTGTGAAGAGATGTAGCATGCTCTGTGCAGGTGGAATCTTCATAGATTTTCACTACAAGTCTCTATTGAACATGTGCAAACTGTTTTTCAAATGCTTATAACCTAGCCAGATTTGGGCAGTTTTTCCTCAGGAACAGAAAAAGGCACAACCCTGACACCAAGGTACCTTCTCTGCCAAATATCAAGTCCTTGCTCTAAAGCACAGAGGATGCTAGAGCTTCTTGACAAAATGGTACCATACAAATATTGCTAAGTGACATAGTTCTCTCACTGAAGACTGTCGTTGGACGAGTGTGCATGCAGGTGGGGAGGCAATGGAAATGTTCTGTCCAGTAACTGAGCATCCTCTATGATTTTCTCCATGATAGCAGTACAGAGGGGAAGGGGTTTTGTAGCATGGTCAGCAGCGAGGGTTTGAAGCCTTCACAGAAGGCAGGTCCCACGGCTCCCTACACAGCCTATTCCCAGCACAACAGAATCCAGTGGAGGCAGAGGGAAAGGGATAGAATTCGGGATGGGTTTATTTTATTGAAAACAAACTGTTGATCTTTGCAGGGTTTATGAAATGATCTATACCTTGCAGCAGCGGTGTGAAAATTGTTAACTCTGTGATACACTAAGAGCGAACACTGCTTAGCGTAGGGCTTACTAATGGGAAGAGTTTTATTGAAATCTATGGGACTACAGTACTGCCAAAGTCAACAGCTCAAAAGTCATGAGTAAGGCCCCCAAAATCACCAGATTAGCTTTAAAATCATAGTATTTAAAAAACAAACAAACGAATAAATATTGGTGAGGTTCTTTGTTATCTGCTTCTGGTTTCTGAGCTTTTAGGTTGCATTCACATCTTATTTTCAAGCTTTTCTCCACAAGCAGAAGAGCTAGAAACTTACTTCCTTTTTTAAAATCAAAGCTGAAGGCAGGTTTACACTTAAATGCTATATCAGACAACTGCCCTGATCCAGCTGCACTGCTGCAGCACTTTATTGAAGATGCTCCTGCGCTGATGGGAGAGTTTCTTCTGTGGGTGTAGTTAATTCACGTCCCAGAGAGGTAGTAGCAATGTTGACAGGAGAAGCTCTCCCATTGATGTAGTGCTGTCTACATGCAGGTGCGGGGGTTAGGTCGGTATAACTATGTTGCAAGGGTGTGGATTTTTCACACCATTGAGTGACAGTTATATCGATAGAGGTGATGTGTGTCTTCTATATTTAGAGTGGCTGCTCCAGTCAGGCCAATGGGGCCATGCGTGGGTGGGGCAAATTCTGCGCCTGCCGAGGCTTGAAGTTTGGCGGGGACAACATCTTCCCTGACACCCCAACTATACCTGTGCTTTTAGGGTTCCTTTATGCAGCTCCAGCCCTGATACATGGTATAAAGAGGCGAGCCAGGGTGAGAATCGTACCCTTAGTGCCTGCTGCAGCCTCAGTTATTAAATATTAGTAATAAATATGTAAGTATTATAAAACCTCAATTAAAATGTAATAGTTGAGGCCCTTGTCCAGAAAAACATTTAAGTATATGCTTAACTTTACATGTGCACTTAGTCTCA
The DNA here is from genome assembly GCF_007399415.2 of Gopherus evgoodei. Lineage (NCBI taxonomy): Eukaryota > Metazoa > Chordata > Testudines > Testudinidae > Gopherus > Gopherus evgoodei. Next base: position 80,861,796 of record NC_044330.1, on the reverse strand, counting down.
TTGAAGTCAATGGACCTACTCATGTGCTTAAGTTTAAGCACATGCTTAAATATTTTGCCGGTACAGGGCTTTAATATCTTCTGTCAATGCACAGGATCTTTCAAACCACATAAAGCTCTTAAGTTACCAGGAAGTACATTCTTCTCATCCTTTAGCACAATGTGAAAGTGTTGTGGTTTTTCTAACCCTACCAGTCATGTGCCTAACATCGCTATAGATAGCAGCAGTGTTGGTATAGACCACTTTTAATAAACACAGTCAGCTCAGACTTTGAACTTTTTAAGCTTTTCCTGTGTGCTACAGAGTGGAATAACTAAAGCTTATCAGTTTATGCATGTGCCTAACTCTTCAATGTATATATAAGTTTAAATCTCATTACATTATAACACTGCTTTAAACTATGGAGACATTTTAAGAGTATGCTACATATTTTTATCAAATAGGGAGACAACTTTTATTTTTCTTCTGCAGAAAGCCAGCAAAATCCTGCATGTTAATACTTCAAGAAAATAAACTTGTGCAAAGATTTGCCTAGCCAAAGTACAGCATAATTTAAATGTAAATCCCTTAGAAACCCAAAGCACTGTGTTTATAATATGAGAACAGCGGGCAGTCATGCCCTTGACTGGAGGGCATGTCATCTAGTCCTGTCCTTCACTGCAAAACCATCGGGCTGGCAGTAGTGACAGATGAACAGCTTACCATTAATTTCTCCTCTTTCATGCCTTCAATCCAAATGGTGCATATTCTCCACAGGGAGGCATCAAGGTCTTTGCCTTTATTTCTCTTGCATACTCACACTGACTTATAAATCAAGTGCAGATAAGAAGAGAGGGCAAATATCAATCTTTTTTTTTCCTGGCCAGTGCCCACTGGCACACTACTGAGCTTTGAGTGAAGGGCTCTTCAAATCTTTATGTGATTCATAGGCAAGGGAGCTCTCTGTGAGGACAAAACAACAAAAGAAATTTGAGAGAGAGGATTTGTATATCTGGGCTTATAAATTAGAAGCTTTCCCTCTGCAGTGTTTAAATATGAGTTACAAAAAATGTGAACCTACGTTATTACTTTATTGAACAATTCTTCTTGGAATATAAAATAGGCAGTATTCCTTAGCAGATGGGAGCAGAGCAGCTACAATCAGAATGGTTTATATTCCCAATATTGCCTCTTTTATTTGGGGCATCTCTGTTCTTTGCTACTAAAGTAATTCAGTCCTTTAAAACAGATCTACTTTTGCAATTATTTTGCTGAATTGATGGCAAGTTTATGTTTTCCTGTCAAAATATGAGAACATATTTCAAATTATAACATGTAGAGTGAGATCCTCACAGCACAGCTCCAGCAATTGAAATGGGGCTATGCTGATTTCATGTAGCCGGGGGATCTGGCCCAGAGTTTAAGCATAGTAGGTAGGATATTACTAGTGATCGGCTATATCATTGTTTTTTCACCCTACTGAAGATTTCAAAGTTGAAAGATCTATTTAGATTATTATTGAAAAAGATGCTCCATTAAAAAAAATATTAAATTCACAAAATTATTAGTTTCAAATGTTATTTGGGTTTGCATTGTACAGACTAACGCTATACAACCTGACAATTGCAATGAGGATACTTTGGTCTTCCTATGCCAGGATTTTTTTTTTAAGTATCTTGCTAGAAGAATTCTCTCTTCAGTTACAATAAATTGATCTTGCGTTTAAAACATATATTAAATCATTGATGTGGATGATGCAACATTATTACATGTCAGAAAAAAATCTATATGATGATAGTTGTTGACACATGAGAATATTATTTTCCAGGTAAGCACGAGGTGTTAATGCTGCTAAATGGCTGCAAATGTTGATGTTAGAGGCTGCCTGCTGGCCATTTGCAGGTGACACATCTGGGGATTCAGGGCTATTTCATTTTCTAGCCTTTTTTAAGGCTTCAGGCCCCATCCATAAATTACAGCTGATGACAACAGTGGAAGCTAACAGTGGCAAAATTAGGCCCACAGGCAAAATAATTATATATACAGCCTTTAGCAGTGAGGGAAAAAGCCATCAATCAGCCCCCAATTATTCACTAGTTAATCAGCTCTGCCCTTCCTTTACTGAAGGGTTACAGTGTAATTAAGTTGGCAGCATCCTTTTAATTCATCAAACATACAACACATGGTGGTGTTTGCTGCAATCAGGGGACAGCACCTTTGTGTGTCTGACCCCTAGCACTGTCATAGGAGATGAGGAAAACTTCAGAGGTAAGAGAGAATATTTATGCGAAGGCACGGTGTAGTGTGCATGGAGTTTGCAGCAGTCTGCACCTTGCAGTTGTTTTTAACTCAGAGCTGTGTGTCTGAAAAGCGCAGACAGAGCAGGCAATGAAATTGTAGTACTCCTTAGAATGTGAGAGATATCCAACACACACACGGTACCCAAAATAATAGTCACCCCCCAAAACTTGTTAGTTTGGTCTTTCTTTAGCTACCACAGAATGACATAGGGATTCTGTCAATTTCTCATTAGTTACCAAAATAACTCACCTAGCACTGCAACTCCAGCCCATATTCCCACCAGGCCCTGCATCACTGATTCCTCCAGGAATCCTCAATGAGCTCACCCACAGGTTGCCTTGTACCTAGCCAAAATATTATGAGGAGCTGCAGGAAGCTGTTCTGCTCCTGCCTGCACTCTAACCACTGCATAACTTCAAGTGGCCTACCATATTCTGGGATTTGGAGCACTCCACATTGATACTTCCCAGATCTCCCTCTCTGCTGCAGACCTGTCTTCTCTGTCCAGACTAAAATCTCAGCCTGCCTCTGACATCTCCTTGTGCATATCTAGCTGTCAGCTAAAGCCCAACATGGCTAAACATAGCTCTTAATCCCCCCTCCCCGCACAAGCTCTCCCCACTACCTCCTTTCTCCACTACAGTGGACAACATCACCATCCTACCTGTCACTCAGGCCCATAACTTGGGCATCATCTTTGGCTTGGACCTCTGTCTAAGTCCTCAAGTCCACGTATGTCCTAGTCTTGCAGATTCTTTTTGCATAACATCTCTGAAATAGAGTCTTTCTTATCCATCCACGCAATTAAAGCGCTCATCCAGGGTCTCATCTCAAATCTTGAGTACTACAACAGCCCTCTCTGGCAAATGCAATCTTCCCCCATTCATATTCATTCAGAATGCTGCTGCAAAGATCATTTTCCTAGCCTGTCACTTCCACCATGTCACCCCTTTTTGCATCCCTCCCTTCTCTTTCACATCAAACATAAGCTGCTTGTCATCTCTCATTCATTATCAAAATGTCAGCTCCCACCTTCAACTGGCCCACAGTGCCAGCCTCCATTGCCCACTTTTCAAACAAGCAACCTTGTACTTTTTCCCCATGCTGCCCCTCTCATTTGGGAGGAGCTCCCCATAAACATCTGCAAAAATAACACTTTGTCCTTGTCCTTCTTCAAATCCCTCAACATTCTCCTTTGCCATAATGCCTACAAAAAACTTGCCAACGAGGAGGCCGCTGATGTGCTGATTCCACTGCCTGTCGCGCTGACCAATATTGTCTCATTATTTCCTTGTACCCGCTGTCTGTACCCCTTGGTCATCTCTTGTCTTATACTTAGCTTGTAAAATCTTTGGAGAGTGGACCATCTTTTTCTTGTTGTTAGAGATTAGAGTTTTCATGCAGTGAAGTCCCCTGCACACAAACATTAGATCTTGATGCCTGCCTGAGATTTTAAGTAGTACTGAAAACATGAGTCCTATTAAAAGTCATTGGGACTTGTGTTTCTAGCTCACTTAGGCGCTTCTGAAAATCCCAGTCTTTGGCTCATTGAAAGTCCCAATCTTCGCCGCTGTGTATTCAAACCTGAATTCTCTGCTCAGGAAAAACTTTCACTCTACAAGGCTGTTAAGAATGAGGGAGAAAGATCAGCTGCTGCTCCAGTAATCTGCTTCATTTGTCCTAATAGATTAAGAGCTATATTCATGACTATGTTCATATGTAGAGACTGGTATGGAAATTCTTCCTGCAGAGAGCCCAGATTCCATTCTATAGTAATTTCTCTTATCATCCCGATGCTGAGCACACTGGATATTGCTATCATTTTCTTTGTTAGAACACGGTGGTTCAAACTTCAGTACACCCATTGATCGTGTGTGGCACACTGGGACAGATCCTCAACTGGTGTCAATTGCTTATCGCTACTACCGTCAATGAAGCCACTGAATGTCAATTTGTAGCAGCTGAGGATCTGGACTGCTGATGAGCTATGACTTTAATAGAAATTATATCCTTGCTCACTAAACACTCAGCAACATAAAATTAGTATTTAAGCATTTTTATTTTCTCATTCATATACAGATACCGTTTACTCTTTGTTTTTCATTACAGAAAGATTTGGAGTGTAATTTAGATCCTGTGCTATCTCAATGTCAATAAGCATAATTTTTTGAAAAAGAAAAAGCATGCATATTGCAATCTGTCTAAGTCATAACTCAAGACAACACAATCATGTCCTAATATAACTTTATACAATGAGAGTGTATCAGTTATTACTGAGGGTCATTGGATTCCGTCTGTCAGTGTTATGTTATTGAATAGTTTCAACTAGTAGTTTGTGCTGATTATAATAAGGTATGTCTAAAAATTGCCAGTCTGTTTATACCCTTCAGGACTGCTCTGAAATTATGTAGATGCATTGGTAAACAAGACAAAGCAGCATGAACTGCAGTGAAGCAAAATTCCTGGTAGAAACTTGCAGGATATCCTTCTATGTGTATAAATGAAGACTTTCACCAATGTCATTTATTTTATGTGTGCACAGGGTCTGCATTTAAGAGATGCCTATCATGCAGAATAGCTGCAAGTATGTTTAGCTATGGTTGGAAAGCCTGCTTCCATTTCTTGATACAAAAAATGCAGCAATTTTCTCCCAGCTAACACTAATACAGGGAGGAGGAAACAACTGAAGTTCCAGTTATGAACAGTTGCAGCTGAGCAAATAGTGAAATTTTCAAAAAATTCATTCACATTTTAAATAACTATTATTTAAATGTATTCATAAGGTTTATATTTACTTTCTGAATTTGTATATTCAAATTCACTGAAAGAAAACATTTAAAACAAAATCCATACTTGACAGTTTTCATTAATGATACAAATAGGTCAGATTCACGAAGGGACTTAAGTGCCTAAAACCAACATTTAAGTGCTCTGGCGTTCACAACCCCTCTGCTCAGCTGCTGCCTGAATTTTCTAAGCCCCTACATTTTTGCTGTATAAATCTTGTAGGCACCTGCATTTCTGCTGCTGGGCCCATCACTGCTGCCTCAGACCAGTGCCCAGATGCCTGTCTCTTGCCAAAGCCTCAGCGGGATTCTCAAACTAGGCATTGCCCCACCTATCTTGTCTGTGGGGCCTGAGCTGTTAGGTATGCGTTAGGATCCACTAGAACTGTGCCCTGCATTTGTATATTCTCAGGGTTTGAAAAAGGGCTAGATCAAAGTGCGCTAATGAACTGTTAATGCACATCAGCAGGGTCCACATGGACAGTTAGGGTGTAGCAGGCTAGTGGGGGTGGATTCATATCCCAGATTGCCATGAACTAAATGTTTGTGTGGACAAGCCCTTATTTTCCTCAGTTGGATGTTTCATGTGTGTGTGGGTCAGTGCTAATAGAACCCAACTTAGGATCGGGCTTACATATGCTCGCTTTAGTAGATATGTGGTTGATATAGTATAATTAGAGTAGGCAGCTGTAAGAGACCAGGGCATAGGCATTCTGACCTAGCAGTCACATTTGGGTTAGGGTCTGCCTGTCAGGGACAGTAGTCACTGAGCAGGTGTTGGAGGAATTGCAAGAGACAAGTTCAATAAGCAAGAATCAAGGTCAGAGTCAGACTGAGGTCAAAGACCAGAGGGAGTACCAGGCTGGAATCAGAAGGCATAAATCAGGGTCAGAGTCAGGCCAGAGTTTGAGACTAGAAATCAGATAGTACCAGACCAGAGTCAGCTGGGATCGGAGACCAGCAGGGTGACCAGATGCCCCGATTTTATAAGGAAAGTCCCAATATTTGGGGCTTTGTCTTATATAGGTGCCTATTACCCCCCACTTCCTGTCCCGATTTTTCACACTTGCTGTCTGGTCACCCTAGAGACCAGAGAGGAGACAAGGCAAATTCTGGAGACACAACAGGCCAAATTTTGTATGGCTGCCTAAACCTCCAGGGTTAGAAAGGGTGGTTGGCCAATCAGAGGGCCACAGGACACTGACCCACCCAAGTAAGCCAGTGTTACTTCTTGTGGAACCTACTCTCCACAGTGCTCCCTGGCTGGGGCTTTGCATGAACTCTCAGTAGCACTGTGGAAACGTCAGGTGTCCCAGGCTCTTCAGACCCAAGTTCCAATCAAGGTACTCTTACAACAGCTACCTTAAAAGCATTCAGTAATACTCACTCAAGTAAATAAGTACATAAACCCTGAATACAATTCAGCTATCCACTATCTAGAAAATGAGTTAGTAGTTGGATTGAAACCTGAGTCAGAGAACAAATCTGTACCACATGACCTATATATTCAATCAAAACTAACCAATGAAGCTTGGATTTTCAATGTTAATTATTAGCAATGAACTGCTTGTGAAGAAACTTCAGACCTAAATTATTCAGTGTGTAAGTCTGAATAACAAATAAATCTGAGAAAGTCGTAAGTCGCACGTGGACAATTTACAAAGGGGGGGAGGCTAATTTAGCTGAATGAATTATTCACTCTGTTCTGATTAGCATATGTTTCATTTTTAACTAGGTGAGAGGTGGCACTCTGAGCATGGGGACATTTCCACAGAGCAAAGGTTATTACTTGTCAATCCAGTGCTGTAGGCAACATTATAAGGACATTTTGGAAAAGTAGACTGTCAGGAAATCTATAATAGGAATAAATGCTATAAAAGGCTGTATAGAATAAGTAGATAGGAGTTATGTTATTGTAATCTAATCATCAGAATATTATATCAGATAGCTATTTAGGATTGAACACTGCGTGGGGATCTATAATTAATATGAACTGCTCTCCATGTAAACTCACAAAGGAATCCTAAATCTAACAGCCACCTTGCTTGTATATAATCTAACAACATGGCTGTTGGAATTCTTTGCATTTACATGGAGATGGATAAACCCTCATGTCATTGTAATCCAGACAAAGCAATTAAGAAAAGGACCAAGCTACACCTCCAATCTCATTTGTTTACACAGTGCATTTTTAGATCTTGCTGTATCTTTACATTTAATTATGAGGATGGAATTAACATCTTGCTACTATATCTGTTCTCTAGCTTCTACTGTTTACTCTTCATTTGTGTTTAAACTGCATTTTTTTTCTGTAATGTTACATGCACTAATGTATTTATGTTACTGCTTATATTCTTAAACCAAATTTTAAACACTGCTATCCCAATAAGGCTGTGTAAACAGTTTCCCTTTGACTTATGTTTAAATAGCACTCTTTTCTATAATCTTAGGTAAGCATAGTGGTTGCAATTACGCCTCTGTTGCATTCAATGCACTGGAAGAAAGTAGTATAAATCTCATCTTCAACCACAAGGAGATGTAAAACTTAGAGAAACAAGAGTGCTCTGTAGCTTCAAAGGGCACTTGAACTTTTGCGTGCATTCCTGTGCCGCTGCAGATATGAGCAAAGCAGAAAAAAAGAAAACAGGGACACAAGGAAAGGGGCTGTAACCAGAACTGAAAGCAACATGCTGCATGTTCCCTTCCAAGTGTGCACATTCTACTGGTGAGTGTGACCATTGCCTACTGTATGTTAAAGTAAAGCCAAGTAGTTTAAATATGCCCTAGTTGAAAGAGTGAATAGTATACTCGCTCCATAAAAAGTGAGGGCAGACCCACCCAGGAAGATACCGAGTTTTTGTGTTCAGGTTCACAGGAAAAAAAAAAAAAAAACTGCGGCATAACAACCCATAAAAGGCCCAAAGAAGAGTAAACGCATGTTGCCTGACCACATTATTGCTCTCATCTGACATGCTGTCCTGGGCTCAAGATAGATAATATACCATTCTTAGCCACCCCTCCTCACCCCCCTTGCCCATTCATCACTTTTCCATCTCTGTGCCGCATCTTGTACCCATGTAACATCCTAGGATGGCGCAACACTCTTCAAATAGAAGTGTTCCTTTCCAATGGTCCCACACTCTCAGTTGCAGATGGGGGCATGGCACTGTGGTGGCTGTCGAATTTTGCCACAGTTGTCATGGACACTTTGGGTTCACATGGTCAATTGTTTACATAGCGCTATAGTAGAGGTTCTGCTGCACCTTCCTCAACATCTTACTTTCAGAGGTTTCTTTAAAGATATAAAATGCTTGAAAAGAGAATGCATTGTGTATGTGCATGGAGGAGATGGGATTAGCTGCACTCAGCTGAAAGAGCCTTTAACACCATGCAGAGTGTGCTTCCCCCAACCATCCTGGGTCAGCACCTGTCTGGTGTGGAGGGAAGATGGCAATGGCTCCACCCCTCTATCTTCTTTCTGGATTCTAATGACATCACTGGCCTTACTTCCTGTGTTCAGGAAGTGCAAGGACTGTGTCTGTGTCTGGTCCATGCACAACAGTGCCAGAGGTGGGAAAGGCTTCTTGTGTCCTTTCTCATTACACCTATACAAGGCCAGCTGTGCTCTGGCTATGTGTTGTGTGAAACTCAATGATGTTGTGGTCTAGTGGTTTAGATTTTGGTCAGTTCACATGTCCTAAATTTTGGGTTGATACCACAAAGTAAAACTAAAGTTATGCCTGATTTGGGGTAAAAATCAGAGTTTTGTACCATTTCAAACAAAGGCCTAAATCACTTTCTAGAATCCGTGGAAAGGGAAGAGAACCAAAACTCACCCAAGGCTTTCCAGTCACCAATGAACTTGGTCAATGTTTTGCACATGTCACAAGACCTGAAGTGAGGTAACCTTCATTCTGGCCCTTTTTGCACAGCTCTTGTACCACATTGCTTTCTGTCCTCTTTTTTTTTCCTGCCAGGCCCATGTAATTCTTGTTCTGTGTTTCCAAATGCTGATACTCTCCTCCTTATTTCTCAAGAGAGAATGAAACACCTGCAATTCAATATTCCTGAGACCTCCACAAAAGCAACCAGTTTGGGCATGCAAAGGACATTTGGTTGGGAAAGAGATTTCATTTCTAGTGGGCTATTGTAAACAGCAAAGAAAATATTTTTTAAAACTAATACATACAATGATGGCATCCTATTAAAATGAGCAAAACCTGCACAGATCTAAGTAGGATGCTTCTTTGGGATTCTCTCACAATAGGGAAACAGTCCCTGTAACACAGACTAGCTGTGAGTATCAGAGTGAAAGCATTGGACCTCTGTACTTTTGTCCATGCTGCCTCCTACTTCTGAGGAAGATCTCCCTATGAGAGCTCCTAGAACTACCACCTTAACCTCTTTTAAAGTCTACCTCTGTCATGATGCCTATCAGTGAGCAAAGACATCGGCTTTTCTGCTAAACTGTTACTTTTATTGTGACTTCATCCCCCAACCCTCACCTACTGCCTCATTTATCTGTTTTGTTCACTTGTTGCAACCTGTCTGACTCATATTTTGTGAGCCTTACGGGCAGAAACTGTCTATGTTTTTTGGACATTGTTTTGCACAATCAAGCCATGATTCTTGATTGTGGTTGATAGGCAATACTAATGATACTGGTTTAAGTGTTATGTCAGCACTGGTTGGGACGTATCACTGGAACACCACTCTTAGCCCTTTGGAGAAGGGCATACTGCATTGCTTTCCTGATTAACCAGAACAGAGTCGTTTTTGTGAAGAGGCTGTCAGAAATGTTGAGTAATTTTTTTTCCAGTGATACAACAGCATCTGGAGTATGGAGAGATGTAAGATACAAAACAGGGAAAAAACAGCTGGCATTGAAGTGTTGGATGAAAACTCTAACACTGTCATTCTTGTCTGACTTTAACTTATGCCTCTTTATTTCACATGAAACATACGGCCTTCACCACAGCACTCCATTTTTAACAGGCTCTTGTTGCAGTCAGTTTCTTCCCATGTCATTTTGAAGATTTTCAATTCTGCTTCTGTTGTACATTTCCATGTTGGTCTTGCTCTGCCTTATTGCCTCTTGCCCAGAGGATTCCAGTCCAATGTTTGTCTTATGTTGTTTGGGTCTTTCCTCCAAGTGTGTCCTAGTCATCTTTTTTGTTTCACAATTTCCTGTCTCATTGGTTTTTTTTGACCTCCTCCAAAGTTCTTCATTTGTGACATTATCTCAGGTCATCTGATATTCAAGTATTTGTCTGAGGCAGCTGTTATGGATGACTCAGAGTTTAGATAGTAAGGTCTTATCAAGTCTCCAAGTTTCAGCATCTTTTAGTAAGAATAAATTTATAATGTTGTCAAATAGGCAAAGTTTAGTTTGGAGGGCAAGGTTTCTGTTTCTCCCAATCGACTTCAGGGTTATGAAGGCATGTCTGTCTTTTGCTATTCTGGCTTTAATATCTTCATCATTCCAGCTGTTTTGCTTACAGTGCTGGCAAGATACGTGAAGTATCGGACCTCTTCTGTGTCAGTCCCAGAAAATGTTATTGGTGTTTCCTGTTGTGTGTTAATTTCATGGCTTTAGTTTTCTTGATGTTGATTTTCAGCTCTACTAACTGTGCATACACCTCGATCATTTCTTTTGGCTTGCATATCTCTGTGGGTATGGGACAGCAGGTTGATGTTCTCTGCAAAATCAAGATAATCTAACTTCAGTGTGAAAGTCCATTATATACCTGTTGATTGTTCTGTGAGCTCTCTCATTACCCAATCCACTACCTGTAGAAAGATCATGGGTGACATAAGCGATCCTTGTCTGATGCCTATAGTAACCTTGAATGACTTAGTCAGTTCAGTATCAGAGGGTAGCCGTGTTAGTCTGGATCTGTAAAAGCAGAAAAGAATCCTGTGGCACCTTATAGACTAACAGACGTTTTGGAGCATGAGCTTTCGTGGGTGAATACCCACTTCCTCAGATGCATGTAATGGAAATATCCAGGGGCAGGTATATATATGTGTGCGAGCAAGCAAGCTAGAGATAACGAGGTCAGTTCAATCAGGGAGGATGAGGCCCTGTTCTAGCAGTTGAGGTGTGAAAACCAAGAGAGGAGAAACTGGTTCTGTAATTGGCAAGCCATTCACAGTCTTTGTTCAATCCTGAGCTGATGGTGTCAAATTTGCAGATGAACTGAAGCTCAGCAGTTTCTCTTTGAAGTCTGGTCCTGAAGTTTTTTTGCTGCAGGATGGCCACCTTAAGGTCTGCTATAGTGTGGCCAGGGAGGTTGAAGTGCTTTCCTACAGGTTTTTGTATATTGCCATTCCTAATGTCTGATTTGTGTCCATTTATCCTTTTCCGTAGAGACTGTCCAGATTGGCCGATGTACATAGCAGAGGGGCATTGCTGGCATACGATGGCGTATATTACATTGGTGGATGTGCAGGTGAATGAACCAGTGATGGTGTGGCTGATCTGGTTAGGTCCTGTGATGGTGTCGCTGGTGTAGATATGTGGGCAGAGTTGGCATCAAGGTTTGTTGCATGGATTGGTTCCTGAGCAAGAGTTATTATGGTGTGGTGTGCAGTTACTGGTGAGAATATGTTTCAGGTTGGCAGGTTGTCTGTGGGCAAAGATTGGCCTGCCACCCAAGGCCTGTGAAAGTGTGGGATCATTGTCCAGGATGGGTTGTAGATCCTTGATGATGCATTGGAGGGGTTTTAGCTGGGGGCTGTATGTGATGGCCAGTGGAGTCCTGTTGGTTTCTCTCTTGGGTTTGTCTTGCAGTAGGAGGCTTCTGGGTACACGTCTGGCTCTGTTGATCTGTTTCCTTATTTCCTCGTGCGGGTATTGTAGTTTTGAGAATGCTTGGTGGAGATTTTGTAGGTGTTGGTCTCTGTCTGGCCATGAAGATATTGGCATATTGTGGGGCCATCCGGGTGCCCATAGCAGTGCTGCTGAGCTCTGTGCCTTTATGCTTACACACAACTATTTCAAATTTGATGACAATATATATCTCCAGATCAGTGGCACTGCTATGGGCACCCGCATGGCCCCACAATATGCCAATATCTTCATGGCCGACCTGGAACAACGCTTCCTCAGCTCTCGTCCACTCACACCCCTTCTCTATCTACGCTACATTGATGACATCTTCATCATCTGGACCCATGGGAAGGAGACTCTGGAAAAATTCCACCATGATTTCAACAGCTTCCACCCCACCATCAACCTCAGCCTGGACCAATCTACAAGGGAGGTCCACTTTCTTGACGCCACGGTGCAAATAAGTGATGGTCACATTAACACCACCCTATATCGAAAACCCACCGACCGCTATGCCTACCTTCATGCCTCCAGCTTCCATCCCGGGCACATCACACGATCCATTATCTACAGCCAAGCACTGAGGTAGAACCGCATCTGCTCTAACCCCTCAGACAGAGACCAACACCTACAAAATCTCCACCAAGCATTCTCGAAACTACAATACCCGCACGAGGAAATAGGGAAACAGATCAACAGAGCCAGACGTGTACCCAGAAGCCTCCTACTGCAAGACAAACCCAAGAGAGAAACCAACAGGACTCCACTGGCCATCACATACAGCCCCCAGCTAAAACCCCTCCAACGCATCATCAAGGATCTACAACCCATCCTGGACAATGATCCCACACTTTCACAGGCCTTGGGTGGCAGGCCAATCCTTGCCCACAGACAACCTGCCAACCTGAAACATATTCTCACCAGTAACTGCACACCACACCATAATAACTCTTGCTCAGGAACCAATCCATGCAACAAACCTCGATGCCAACTCTGCCCACATATCTACACCAGCGACACCATCACAGGACCTAACCAGATCAGCCACACCATCACTGGTTCATTCACCTGCACATCCACCAATGTAATATACGCCATCATATGCCAGCAATGCCCCTCTGCTATGTACATCGGCCAAACTGGACAGTCTCTACGGAAAAGGATAAATGGACACAAATCAGACATTAGGAATGGCAATATACAAAAACCTGTAGGAAAGCACTTCAACCTCCCTGGCCACACTATAGCAAACCTTAAGGTGGCCATCCTGCAGCAAAAAAACTTCAGGACCAGACTTCAAAGAGAAACTGCTGAGCTTCAGTTCATCTGCAAATTTGACACCATCAGCTCAGGATTGAACAAAGACTGTGAATGGCTTGCCAATTACAGAACCAGTTTCTCCTCTCTTGATTTTCACACCTCAACTGCTAGAACAGGGCCTCATCCTCCCTGATTGAACTGACCTCGTTATCTCTAGCTTGCTTGCTCGCACACATATATATACCTGCCCCTGGATATTTCCATTACATGCATCTGAGGAAGTGGGTATTCACCCACGAAAGCTCATGCTCCAAAACATCTGTTAGTCTATAAGGTGCCACAGGATTCTTTGCTGCTTTTAGGCAGTTCACTGTCATATTTTCATAGAAGCTCTGAATGATCACAAATTTCTGGGGGATTCCATAGTGGCATAGCAACTTCCATAGACTGTTCCACCCCCTCTGTCCAAGGATTTTTGGAAATCTATTAAATTCACATAGAGTGGTGACCTGCCATTCAGTCAACAGTTCTATGATGATATATAGGGTTATTTGATTTGTGCACGATTTCTCCTGTTTCAACCTTGCCTGTCTCTTGTTGTAAACTTCTCCATGGACTGTGCCTTGATGTGGTGGGAAGACTTGTGTGCCCTCATGGCCCTGGATGCTATGCTGAGAGTATTGCTCCTGGTAGGGTCACCTATGCCAGACAGGTTGCAAGACTAAAGGTAGTCTATCAGTCCTCCTGGTTGGGAGTGGGCTAATGACACACTCCTGCAAAAAAAAAAAAAAGCCGTCCCAAATACCTACACTGCTGCTCAGCTTAAATTCCATTCAACTCAATTTAATTAGACCTAGAAGAAAGATGACAATGCAGAGTGGCCAAGCCATAAAGGAAGCTACTCTCTGACGAATTTTCTCTCACCTAAATCCACAACCAAAACTGGACACAGCACTTATACCAGTCCTAAATTTCTAAGTCAATACGTTGGAGTGGCCACTCCCAGGGTAAATACCCCAGCATATTTCAGATGAAGTGAGTTTGCACTTGAATGACTAGGCCTGCTGTTGCAAAGAAAATAAAAAGTAATCAATAAGGGAAAGCAGCACAGCTCAATGCCTTTATTCTGTAGGTCACGTTACTCATATAAGGTAAGTAATGGAGATAATGAAATGTAACAGCTTAAATGGGTACCTTTATTTTTTTGTTGTATTTCACTTTGTTAATTGATATTATAGCGATGAGGAAGAAATATTGATGAGGAAGAAATATCTATTGAAGCTTATCTGAACTGCATTTAGTAGCATCAGACTGGTTCTCTTCTGCTGTAAGTTGGAAAAGGATTGATAGTGAGAGATGACTGATACAGGCAAATGATTTTGCATCACATGAGATACATAGAGGAATATAATCATACCCAAGGTCAAACATTAGAAAAAGGTTGGGCATTTGGGGCAATGAAAGCAATGCTGTCAGATATTGAAATCTCAGCAGGAGATTCAGCTCCATTAAAACTGAATACACAATTACTTTCAGCCTGCTACTTTCTGTGCATGTATAACTAGTTTGTTCCTCTCGGTGCCCCTGTGTTACTCAGAAAAGGTAAGGCTTGAATATTTTGATGGAATGCTTATGATGGTTCTTTCATTTGGCATTTACTTATCTGATATGATGGATTTTGAAATACATATATTGGTGATTAATTTTAATTAATCTGGTTTAAAAAAAAGACTTAAATACTTGTCCTGCCCAAGTACCTTTACATTATCCAGAAGCACCAGTCGTTCCCTAGAAATATATGCAGTTAGTAACCAGAAAATAAATGCTTGGGAACATGGTAAGCAGCACTGCTGGAGTATATAATGGAGAAATAAAAAGAATGAAAAATAATGAGGAGAGGAAATAATGAAAGATCAGTGAGGAAAACACTTGTTAAACAAATAGGGAAAAGATAGAGGGGAAGGATGACAAGCAGGGCTCTCATGGGCACTGACCACAATATGGCTCGTTCTGCCTCTCTCCATGCTGCATTGCTGGGAAATTCCAAGACAGGGAGCATCTGGGCAGCAGCCCCAGCCCTCCAAGCAGCAGGAGAGTCTGGGAGGAAAGGAAGAAGTCCCCAGGGACTGACAGGAGGTTTGGGACGGGGGAGGAGGGAGTAGTGTGCAGGTTCGGCCAATGCCATTGTCACAACGGGGAAGAGGGAACAAAGCTGACTGAGCTTTTGGGCTCTTGCTGCTCCTGCCTCCCTTATCCTAGCACATGGAACTGTTGATGCCCAGTCTGCTAGCCCCCTCCCTGCTCCTGCCTCAGTTACAGAAGCAGCAGTGAGGGCCTCCTGGGGCCATGAGGCAACAGGAGCAGCAGAGCCCGCAGGTAGGCACAGCCTGTACTAGTTGAATTGGAGGGCAAGAGGAAACATTACTTAAATTAGAGGCACCATGGGCAGGGACCACTCATACCCTCAAATTCTCCTCCTCCTGGTTGTCCCAAAAGAAGCCAAAACAGGGACCTCAAGCATGTGTTTGAGGAAATGGGAATTCCAATTACCCAATGGAAATATTTACATGTTTAGAATTAAGCACATGCTTAATCCTTAGGTAGATTGGGACCTGAAGATTGGTAAATCTCTTGTATGGCATTTTGGTACTTTTATTTCTAGTGTCAGAGAAAAAACAGGAAATGACAAGCAGCCTCTGGTAGTTATATTATGGCTAGGTAGACAGCTTGGTGCAGCTAAATCTTTAATTTCACTCACTAGTACCTTGTGTCAAAAGGAGACACAATGCAGTTAGAATCAATTTGACTGAATCAATGAAAAGAATTTAGGCAGGTGAAAAGCAGATGCCTACAAAGTTCACCTGGCCTGCTTAGGTTTGATATACCCTATGCAATCCTGGTATCTCCATTTTGTTTTAGCATTATAGATTTTTATAAGAAAAATGATGAATTAGGTCAGAAGAAAAATGTTAAATTAGGAATCTCCACATTCCACATTTTTTGCATGACCATTTTTTTGTTTTTGTTTCCCACATTGTGTTCCATATTTGGGCCTCAATGAGTTGAGAAATGAGGCCATTCCACTTGGCTTTCTGGTGTTTTCAATTGAAATAAAGATATGACGAGTCACACCATGGCAGCATAAGAATTAGCGCACATATGGGTTAAAACTTATATAAGTACCAGCTTCCATTGTAGGGATAACTATCTGTAAAACAATCCCAGCAATACACTCTATAAGAAAAAAAATTATTTTTCTTCTTTCCAAATATGATGGTTTTGTCCTATGTGAGGAGTAACCAAACTTCAGCTAAAACTTGAGAGTCCAGATAGCGCATGCAAACATATTTAAGGCCAGGAATTTCTACAGAGTGGGAAGTGTTTCCCTTAAAATCTTAACATTTACTGAATTATCACAAAGAATGTTTATGCTAAAACAACAAACTGCATTTATTGTGTTCACTTAGCCATCTCCCCTGTATTTTGCCTATTAATCCTTCTCTGCTAGAACTATTTCCAACATTCCAAACTCCTGAGCAGCTTCAAAGAACCACCATTTAAAAAGAAAAAAAAATCACTTTTTCTAAGAAAGGTTACCATCATCCCTCCGAATATGGAGCTTTTTCCCCAGAATAGTGGTGTCAGGTGCCAGATAGGCAATGTGTAATCCTAGATTGATGACAAGTTTAAGATTTAATATTGTACCATCAGGATTAGAAACATGAGCTGAAAACTAAGGTAAATTTTAGAGGCAATTTGAATTTTTCTCTCTCTGAGGCCTGCATATTTGGACTCAATAGGGGAGGGATACATAAAGTTGATCCATTAATTAATAAAAACAAAATCATACTCTAAAACATTTCTCAAGCAGCAATTTTGTAACATAAGTGAAATGTAAAAACATGTGGGTGCGATCTGATAGTAAACTAGTAATGTTTGTTTGGGATGCAGCCATCCCAAACTCATGCATTTAAACTGTGACTTTGCCTTTGCACCATCCTGTACACTACCCATCTACCCACACAGCTTAAGAAATGGTGATACCCATGTACAGAAACATGTTGCTCATTGCATTTATCATGCACCTTTGATAGGTCAGTGGGCACAAGGCAAGGCTAGCTTCCCCAGAATATCTAGCTTTCCTAATCTCTAAACAGCTTTCAAGCAGCAAATATTTATTAAAAATGATTTGAAACAAAAATATTTACTACTTGCTTCCCCACCCCACCACACCCCTCTCCAAATTACTGCTGTGAGATACAGAATAAGAAATATGCACTCTTGGACTTGTGTTAAATTTTAGCAACGTTCACGGTTGGAAAAGCCAATTTGTTCCAGTGGAAAGATGGGAATATCCCTTGCCAGTTCACAGACATTTGTTTCTGCCCCTTATAGATCTTGAGACATTGCACTTGAAAAACCTCCTCAACTTTGGGATTTATAAAAAGCCATTTAGCCATTTATAGATTTCTAACCTGTATTAGTTATAATTTTGCCTCCCTTCAGGGGCAGCAGAGTTGGACTTGAGATTCTGCTGCAACCTGGCTTTATAGTTTGAAAGATACAGATCACACCTTTTTGTGTGGGGAAATTAAACTAACATGCGTGTGGCACGACTAAAGTTAATGGCAAAAGAGATGTATATAAAAATTTCTGGGACGATCGGCATAGTTAATTTCTGTCTTTGCCTCATGTAACTAACATAGTCACCCTAAACCAGTGATACTCAGATTGAGACTCGCAAGCCACAAGTGGCTCTTTAATAGATCTTCTATTGCTCTCTGCAGTACAGAATATTAAAACTGTGTGATTTAAGTATTAACCTATCAGGATATTTTTATTATGTTATTAACCAATTGTAGTTGATAAAATAATATTTGGTCAGGAAACTTTTCTGTGAGAATAATATCATAAAAACTAAATATTTCCCCTGTAATGTTATTTAAATATGACTAGATAGTACTATAGAAAATGAAACAATGAATTCACACTACTATGGCTCTTTTGGGTAAATTAGCTGATAGCTAATTTGGCTCCTGAACCACTGAGGTCTGAGTATCTCTGCCCTAAACTGATGCCATTAAAACCTTTATACCATTCTACCATGTATTTTATATATACACACCTCTACCCCAATATAATGCGACCCCATACAACATGAATTCGGATATAACGCGGTAAAGCAGCACTCCGGAGGGGCAGGGCTGCGTTTTCTGGTGGATCAAAGCAAGTTCGATATAATGTGGTTTCACCTATAACACAGTAAGACTTTTTGGCTCCCAAGAGCAGCATTATATTGGGGTAGAGGTGTATTTACAGTAAAGAGTATAATATATCCTGGTATGTGCCATGCCAGTGAAGTTTAAAATGTGTCTTCAGGTGGCACTGTCATACTGGTGACATTATCCATCTGACATTCCATTTGCATGATTCAGAAGTATCATAGGAGTATAGGACTGGAAGGGACCTCAATTGGTCATCTTCCAATCCAGTCCCCTGCACTCAAGACAGGGCTACGTAACTCAACCATTCCTGACAGGTGTTTGTCTAACCTATTCTTAAAACCTCCAGTGATGCAAATTCCACAACCTCTCTAGGCAATTTGTTCCAGTGCTTAACCACCCTGATATTTAGGAGGTATTTTCTAATGTCGTACCTAAATCTCTCTTGCTGCAATTTAAGCCAATTGCTTCTTGTCCTATCCACAGTGGCACATGCCCCGGAAATTTTGCACTCCCCTTTCATAAGGTGTCTACAAAAATTCTATTGTTTAGTTCTCTCATGTAATGTGTTGTAAAATAAATGAAGAATACCATCACTGTTCCGTCAGAGATGAAGAAAATATGGTTATGGATTTGGTGTAAACTATATTCTGATACTACCTCAGTATATAGCCAATAAAGAACTGTCTAGCTATATATAGTTCTGGCTAAACAGAATATTCAGTGCAAAACCTTTTGTTAACAGGCATTCATGTGGACTTATGATCTTTCTGGAAAGGTTTGGAGCCCAGAAAACAATGATTAATTCTCCTCAATGCTGACTGCATGCTATATGCACCAAACTGACTTTGGGTTCACCTGTTACAGAGCATAGCATGTGACTAAGTTGACTTTTAGGGGGTGATGGACAGTAGCATGTGACATTTTGCTACACCACATGCCCTGTTGGAGATCTGCCATCACAAGTGCAGAGGGCATGTGGATCTGAGGAGCTGCACTTTTGGTATGATGGCAGAATGCCAGCAGATCGTGCCTGAAGCATAGGAGCTGCTGCTAACACTTCAAATTTTAACTTAATATAATTTTCAGGGACCTGCAGTGCAGGTGTAAAGACATCATTTTGCCCCACAGTGTTTGGATTAGCAGTACATCTACTAATCCAACACAATGGCCAAGGGACTGTTGCTAGATCTATGGGGTCATAAATTCACAACACTCGTTATTTTGGGCCCCAGATGGTTTTGAATGGGCATAATGAGATCTAGGAAGGTTAGGTCAAAATTTTCAGTCCAGTCTCTTGTGAAACTCAGAGCCTGTGTGTCCGTGAAGTGGCAGTACTTCACGCTGATTGACTGTGCAGGCTGCTATGAAAATCCACATTTTTATACGAGTATTATTTTATTACTGAAAGCAAACATTCTGCAATAAAAGTCCCTGTTTAGGTAACTAGTTACTGTACTATGCCATTCTTGAAAATAAAATGGCTAGACCCTTCCTTATGGCTATGTTTTCACAGCAAAACAAGGAAGAGAAAAAAGGGGGGAAAAGGGAAGTATTATTTTAGTAATGGGAAGACAAAGTATCATTAAGACTAGCTAGTGTAATAAATACAGCTTTGAACTGAGAGGGGTGGTTTTTTAAAAAATGGTTCTTTTGAACCTGGCAGTTGTAAGGAAGTGAAACAGAACAAACTTTGAAAAGCGTGCTTGTCTAAGACTCCTTACAACATATCTGGCTGAGAATACAGGTGGCCAAGCACAGAAAGTTCCTGCCAATTTCTAAAGTTACACTTTTATCCACTAAACAAGCATCCTGATCCGGGTTACCAAACAGGGCACTCAACAGGAGCCCCAGAGTGTGCATATTAAATATCACTTCTTCAACAGCCTGGGACATCCAACTTAGTAAAGCTTGATCTAATACTGCTTCACTCTTTTCCTGTACTCACTGGCTTTTAGTAAGGGACCTTCTCAGGGGACTTCTCACAGAACATATCTTCTTGTAGAACAGTGGATGCACATGCTTCTATTTTAAAAAGCACATGTTCAGCACATTTTGCTTTTGTGAAATGAAATATGGTTTAAGTTTGTTTCAATAAAAAAGGGATTCTGCTGGAAGGACTTATGTCAAAGTGCAAAAGGTTTTATACACAATGAATAGTTTTTTTCCCCTCTTGAGGGCCAAGGAGTTGAAACTCAAATGGAACCATTTTGCCACAGCAGTTGCTGGTCTACACACCAAGGAATTTACAAGACAGCTTGTTATGAAATCTACATCTTTTTATTTATTTTGGATTAGAATGATTTATTGTAAGAGTTACATCAAGAAAGCCAGACCTTGCCTCTAATGAAAAACTTAATATGAATTCACAGTAAACACTTTAAATGTCAAAGTTTAATGGACAGTATTCAAAGGCCATTATTATAATAACTATGCTTTTGTATCAGCTTGGGTGACGAGATATAATTATTTTAAATGCACTCTTCATAAAACCAATACAAATGTTAAATATAAACTGCAGTACATCTACATACAGATGCAGAATAGTAACAAAAGCCAACAGAGCCAGAGAATTCAAAATTAAGCCTTCACAATCACTTTAATCATAGAAAAGGTACAAGACAATGAATTAAATAATGCCAGTTTAATAGGTTTAAAACCTTAGAGCCTGATCTTTAAACAGAAAGTCCTGAGGGCGACCCCTTTTTTTGTACCCTTGTATCTATCTAGTTCTGTGTTTGTATACGTATATATTTATGTAGTTATTTTTGAGCATGCAAAATTGAGCTTTGCATAGGCAAAGTGTTAGTAAGCACTATGAACAAACTGAGTTTCAAAGTGCACAAATCCTGAGTTAATGTCCAAACCCACTCCCAGAATCAGCCTAATCATAAACATCATAAAGTCAGAGAGTTTATATACATGTAGAAAGTTATTGTCTCATGTATAGATTGGCTCTAGTTCAGTGATTCTTAAACTTTTGTACTGGTGACCCCTTTCACATAGCAAGCCTCTGAGTGCAATCCTCCCCTTCTAAATTAAAATACTTTTTTATATATTTAACACCATTATAAATGCTGGAGGCAAAGCAGGGTGTGGGGTGGAGGCTAACAGCTCGTGACCCCCCGCTTAATAACCCCATGACCCCCTGAGGGGTCCCAACCCCCAGTTTGAGAACTCTTGCTCTAGCTGGGACCATCTGCCAGCATGACTCAGCAGTATTTTCCCTGAATCTTAATGCAGGGTTTTAGCTTCTGTGCCTAGTGTGACTCATCAGAAGACCCCTGTATTCTTATAACAGGTGTGTCTACACTGCAAAGAAAAACCCTTGGAGCAGAGTCTGAGTGTGGGCTGGTGCTGTGGGGCTAAAAATAGCAGTGTAGACATTCTCACTTGATCTGGAGCCTGGGCTCTGAGACTCAGTGCCATGTAGAGTGACCAGATACCAGGTATGAAAAATCGGGACAGGGAGTTGGGGGTAATAGGCACCTATATAAGAAAAAACCCTGAATATCGGGACTGTCTTATAAAATCGGGATATCTGGTCACCCTAGTGCCATGGCTTTTTCTTTGCAGTGTAGACATACCTACAGTGTTTCAGAGACTGCCATCCTGTTACAGGTAACTATTGTCAGGTCCTTAACCAGCTCTCCCTACAGACCGTAGTCTACCTTGTAACACTCATGGTCTCCCAGAACTCTTGGGAGAAACCCAAACCTTCCAAAGTCTCCTACATACATACATACACCTTATCACCTCTGGAGCACTGGTGATCTATGGACCCATAGTAGACAAGTGTCTATCTGCTTGATAATATCAGTGGAATGAACCTGTATAAAGGTAATATAAGGAGACTGATCCTTAGAGGCATTCCAGTACCATTGTGCAGAGTATGCTATAACTACTCAGAAGGTGGGAAAGCTCTTTTGTATCAGATTTAAGATCCATATCCAGGTTCTGAAGAAATTGCTTCCTTTGAGCAGTTTATGTATTGGAGTAAATACAAAATTGAAGAATTTGATGTGACCTGAGAAGCATTTATCTCTTAGATAAAAGAAAAACA
Organism: Gopherus evgoodei; assembly: GCF_007399415.2. Taxonomy (NCBI): domain Eukaryota; kingdom Metazoa; phylum Chordata; order Testudines; family Testudinidae; genus Gopherus; species Gopherus evgoodei. The sequence continues at coordinate 80,839,353 of NC_044330.1, read as the reverse complement.
GGCATGTGCTCAATTTTAATTTGTGTTCATGTTTTTTGTCTGTCGGTAAATGTTATTTGTTTTATGTATCGGTGTTTTTTAATATTAACAGACATTAACATTATATGGAATCATGTGGGAACTGAGGGCCAAATCTTATATTGCTTAATCACTCCCTATACAGACAAAGCCTCCCTCTGAAGTCAATCAGAGCTTTGCCTGAGTAAGGACTACAGTATTTCATATTAAAATAAAAACAATGAACCAATAAATCCATGTGTCTCCAGAAAGGTCCTACAATAATTCCTTTTCAAACTGGTATAATATATGCACAAATTTTAGTTTGTGCAGATTTTACTCTAAGTAGTCAAACAATATTTACTAATATATTTTACCTAGGTGGGAGGAGACTACAGAAATGGAGAGTATAAAATATTTAATTAATCCTAGCACTAAAAAATATGGTATGGATTCATACAGGAAAAATGAATGGTCAGTTTCTATTTATTTAATTTAGTGACTACATCATGCTAGTCTCTATTTGCTATTAAATTTAAATTACAACTCAGTTCCAGTCTTAAACTATCTATACTTAATAAAACAGAATACACTGTAGATAACTGCCCACTATGGAACTTCCAAAGTTACCCCCACAGTATTTTTGGAGAACAGCAAATGGCGCAAATATTAATTTGAGATTGATTTATTCTGTCTTGTAATATGAATTTTTGTTTTGTTGCCAGTTCATTATAAGAGGTTAGAGTTCTTTGGCTAGTGATGGCACTAAAATAGCATGAAACTATGGCAGTATGCATAGGGCCTAATTCTCTGCTAACTTATCCCAGTGTAAATCAAACCTATTTCCATCAAAATCAAATTTACATTGATGCAAAGCTGGTATATCTGAGAAGAGATCAAGTCTAGAGACTTCATGTGTCTATGAAAGAGAGATTCTGGCCTAAAAGTAAATTACGTTACTGATAGCTAGCGACCATAGCAACTACATAAAGGGCATGACATAGATAATCTGTCAGCTCTGTTCTGGAATACTTGACTGAAGTTGTTCAGCTGATAGTTGATTCCATTGGAAACACTGGCCGACTATAGGGACAGAGAAATGGTAACTAGCTTGTAATGATACAGATTGTTGCTAAACTTGATCCTGCAGAGTTCTGAATCCTGTCCCCCAGACTTTACCATTCCTTACCTGTGAGTCAATCCATGGCCACCACATTGTAAAAGAAATTAAAAAAAATTATATTGATCATATTTGAAAAACTAGCTATTAAGGTTATTAGTTGTACAAAAAAGGGAAAGTTCTATATAATCTTAATAACTAGGAGTAAATAAAAATAATATTGTTGCTTTAATAGTGTATGTGGAAATAACTGAAGCTTCCCAAAGCTGATTGTGGCACAAGAGGTCAAGTTCTCATGAACTCACTACTTGATGCATATAGAAAGAAAAATATCTCACCAGAAGACTGTGATGGGTGATACATCAGCCTCTAAATTAAATGTCACATCAATGGTGTGCAAGTGAAAATTCTTCAGATAAATCCTGGAGTAGTTTTTGTTACAGCTCTAATCTTGATTTAATTGTTTATTAGGCAGCTCACTAACTATAGTAGCAAATGCATTGTCTGCTCACTTTGGATGCAGTTTATTGGGACAGATGTTTGTCTTTTCATTTCCCTTCCCCTGCCACCTGCAATGGAATTCTTCAAGAAAACCTACAGGTGTCCTAACTAGAGACAAAGGGCCAGATCCTCAGCTGAAGTCAATGGAGTTATAGCAGTTACATTAGCCGAGGATCTGGCCCAGGAAGTTTAAGGAAGTTAAGGCTTAAGGAAGTTGAAATCTTAGGAAATTTTACCCAGCTCTGTAATATGCATGATCTAGGGGGCTTCTGAGGGAGAACAGCTGAGCTGTATAATTCTAAATCAACACTTAAAACTGTTGCTAGTGACAGTGATGCTTCACTTTGCTTATCTTTACCTTTCCCCCCAGAAGTCCCCAGCTCTCATATTGGTGCCTTGTGTCATTGGCAGGTGATGGAAGTTAGAATAGCCTTTATACAACTTTAACTTGGGCCCAGGGACTGGCGCAGTGGGGATCATCCTCTGGATCAGGGGTGTGGAAAGGTGATTTAAAGTCAAAGACTGGAATATTTCAATATACGAATAAATACAAATAATGCCAAACAATATGATTCTGTTCAAGCTTAAGCTATATGGTCTTTATAGATCAATACTGAAAATGGGCTACTCATCTTAATGACATCATAATTTGATTAATTTAGACTATGTCTCCAGGAACTGCTTTCTGAATGATCATAAATTAAACTAGGGGAAATCAGTTTTTTGTTTTAATGCCTGGTGACCTGTCTTGTTCAGTTTTAGACCACAAGGTTTCCAGAGATCTTTAACTCTTCAAGGCTCTTGCATGCGGTATTATTAAAGTAAGTGTTTTTGCTTCATGGCCTTGTTTCAGATAGTTATTATTTAATTATGTATACTGAATGTTCAGTATAATAAAATGAAACCTTTAGTGTTTCTATGCTGTATATTTATCATTGGTTCAGCACTCTACTGGAGCACTCTACTTTCACATGTTGAGATTGCAAAAAAGCTACTTTCATATATTAGTTGGCAGGGGCGATAAAGCCTCCTGAGTCAGTCGGTGCACTGTACTTAAGCCCCTTCATTTTCTGTTTAAATTGATTTTTACCAAAAAACATCCTGGGTTTTACAAAAAGTATTTTGTTTTTTTTCCAATTTTCACCCTACTTTTATATCATTCAAATATATAAAAAAAGAACTTGTTTTTATTGGGAAAATACAATACATTGCATGAGATATATGTATTACAATACTACATTAGTCTGTGTTTATATGCAAAGCTGCCTGTTGAAGTAAGACTATGTATTAATCTAGATGCACACAATAAACAAACAGGCAAGCATGCAAGCTCTGAAGTGTGTGCGCATCTGAACATACTGATGAATCTCATGCCCATCACGTACGCATTTCAAACTATTAGCAGATAACATTTTAAAGATCTTACACACTAAAATGGGAAGAAAATGAAAATCTGTACCAGAATATGTTTCTGAACACAGGGAAGTATTCCAAATTTTAAAAAAATAAATAAATAAAAGAAATGAAATTGAGCATAAATGCCGCAAATGATGCAGTCCAATAATTAAATGTAAATATTTATAGGTTAATAATTCTAAGTCTACAACAGTAAATTGTTTATTCAAATGAAAAGTTTTATTTGGGGATTAGAGACATATTTTCTTAAACTCAAAGGTGGCATTGTGTTTTGAGTTCTGTCTAAGCTCTTCAGCAAACCTCATTGAATTTCATTCAGGAAAGCATTAATCTACTGAATATTCCCTCCCTTCCCCCGTCCACCAAAATAAACCCCGATATTTACCCAGAAAAATTAATAGTTTTTTCCACTGATTTTGACCTGTTTTTGTTATTGTTGTAATAAATATTAATAAATTCCCAGGAAAAAATTAAATAAAATAAAAACCGAAAATGAAGAGCCCTAACTATCCTAAACTGTAGCATAACTGTAGTATGAAACAAAACAAAGACTAACTACAAAGAGAGGATGATTATTTATTTCAATAACTCAATCATATTATATTTATGATACTCTACTAGTAACAACAAAATTATCATGCATAGTATTGCAATAAATACCTGCAGCACTACTCTGCACCCCAGTACTGTAACTCCAATCCTGGCCTGGTGTGACAGGGAGGCCTACAGGGGTAGAAAGGGAGTTGGAGAGCAAGTCTGGCCCAAACTCATCTGCATTGGTGGTTCCTGTCCTACAGGCTGGGCCCGGCTCCTTACTCCAGGTGTTGTGACCGAGCACATGGGGTCACAGCACTGCTCAGGCACCCTTGGTTTCATGATTTGTACAGGTGCAGTTGAACCTATGAACCCATGCTGAAGGCACCTCTGCTAACCGTGTATGTAAAATTGATGATCTTACACAAGCTGCTGAAGTGTGAGAAGCTTTGTGGGATGCTCCTAACACTGCTAAAGAAAGGCATCACCTCAACAGAAGGTGTGAAAAAGGACAGCATAAAAAATTCTCATTTACATTCTTAGTGTAACTAGTTATCACAACCTGAAAGACATCAGTCAAAATGCTGAGCTCATGCAAAGTCAACTGATGCAGCATTAGATGTAGCAACAGAGTAAGAACAACAAGCAAGAGAGACACGTCCCATGAGTTCCCAAAGGGAATGTATTAAAAACCATGTAGCTTCCAAAGTTCCTACAGGGAAGATGAGAAAAGCCAATCAATGATAACTGTGATCAATTCCTTGCTGAAATTTTCTCTCATGCTATCATTGCTTCTCTTGTCACTCTGTATGAGTGATTCCAGTTCATGTCTGAGCTACCTGTATTTTTGAAGGGTTTTGCCAGATGCAGTTGAAAAAGGAAGAGGGTTTGCTCTCTGGTCCCAACCTTCATATCCAGTCAAACATCACTCCCACAAGACATGAAGCAGGTGTGAGGCAAAGGGGCTTTAAACTCCTTTTATATTCTCCTAAACCTGGGGTTTGCAATGGGTCTGACTGCCTTATTCCTGCAGCTGAGACGTGCCAGGGCACAGGAGCACCATAGTTACATTCACTTTCCCCAGGTCACATCCTTTGCTTTAGGGACTGGGAGGGCATTGGTGTAGCAGACACTAAGCAAGAGGGATCTTCAGCTGGCAAGATTTGGCTGCAAAGTACAAATCATGGTACCACCAAAACACTTCTCAGGTATCACAATTGTGGCCAATATTTGATGCTGATGCCTCCAGCCTAAATGCTAATGTTTGTGGATGGGCATCAGAAGATTAGAAAGTCCTCCACATACCAATATAGTAAAATACTCCTCAGTATATGGTAATAATAGAAATGGGCATGTGTGCTTGATGTGTATGATAAAAAGCCTATGCATGACATGATGAGTTAGGTATTCACTCATGGTAGTTTTAATCTCTAGTTTCAGTTTTATTGAATTTTTGTTTTTACAACATATTTAGGGTAGGTCTACACTGCAATTAAAAACCTGCAGCTGGCCTGTGCCAGCTGACTCAGGTTCACGGGGCTTGGGCTATGGGGCTGTTTAACTGCAGTGTAGACATTCAGGCTCAGGGTCCTTCCCACCTCACAGGGTCCTAGAGCCCCAGCTGAGCCCGAAAATCTGCACTTCAGTTAAACAGCTGCTTAGCCTAAGCCCTGTGAGCCTAGGTCAACTGACATGGGCAGTGTAGACATACCTGACTTCCTCTGCAGTCATGGGAGTTTACACATTGAATTCAGTGCGAGCAGGATTGGTCTCTTAAAGTTACTTTGCAATATAATTTTACTATGCCCCAGTGTGTAGGTAGGGGATGGTTTGAGGAATGTGAAGAGGTAGTCTGGGGGTAATATTTTATTATCTATTTTTAGATGTAGTCTCAGTGGTTATCTGTTTTATTTATTTTTTATTATAGTGTTTTATTCATTTTGTGGATTTTAAGCTTTACAAAGCACCAAGAGCCTAAAATAGCTTTAGGAAACCAAAAGAAAGAACTAAACATTGCTATAGGGCAATTGTGTGCTGACACATGCCTGTATAGCTGACTTGTAAAATTTACGGGGCTACTAAATTTGGTTCTTTTGCTTATAAAGAATGCCAGTTTGACTGGAAAGTTCATCCGTAAATGCAACATTACTCCGGAAGTGTTTTTATTTCTGGTTTTTACTTGCTAAAAGATTTAAGAGCATTATCTAGTAACAACAACGATATTCAGAAAGAAAAGGTCAATTTAATTGGAACTACTATTTCCTGAGGTTTAAAAGGAAAATGTTGAAGCTAAAGATGACATTGACAAATTGCTACTATTTATTTAAATGGTGTAATGCAATCTACCAGTAGTTCTATAATCTGCATGTTTGAAGCAGTTGACCCGTCCAACTAATGCAAACAAATTAGCCTCCTGGGTACTAGCTATATCCTATAAGCAATTAAATGTTGTAATTTAATATTATTTAATACATAAATTCTTTTAGCTAAAATATTTTAGGGAATATGGATGAAAAAGTATAATACATGGTCTAGTTAAGCACAGTGAAGTCCATGCCAGTTAATTATGTGTTTCTTTATAATTCATATGAAATATATATAACGGTAATGCAAGATTTTTTTTACTGCATCACAGGGTCATGCAGAGGTTGAGAAGTGCACTTCTTCCCCACCCCTCAGCATACATCTGGCCCTATGAGACAAAATCAACTGCCCTGATAGCTCTTAACATGTTTCTATTTATCAATACATTAATTTCCCTCATATGTTTTTGAAAATCAATTTTATCATTTAAAAATAATTATCTTAAATTGAGCTGGAGGACAGACTTCAGAGGGACAGACAACTCTTGGCTTAAACATACCCTTAGCTTCAAGAGATTTGCTGGGTTAGCCCTACAGTGTTGAGCATGTTGCCCTATCAAGCTCTAAGGGACTGATCCAAAGGCTATTGAAGTCAACGGGAGTCTTTCCATTGATTTCAATGGTCTTTGGATCAGACTCTAAAATAATAGCTAGCCAATAAAGCTGCATAGGGTGAAAAGGATTGATTTAATATCATTCCATGTCACTTTTATCTATTAGGAAAGTAATGGACCTGTGTAACGTATTGGCTTTCCTTTAGATATATCACTGACAGGTAATAAAGTCTTTACAGGAGTTTATGGGACTTGGTCACACAATTACTGGCCTGTCTATGAAAATTCCCAGGTTGCAGTAAATCAAGTATTTTCAGCGTACTAATACACTTACATGAATTTTTTTGCAACATGACTCAGAACGAGACAGAAAATTCCCAGACCACTGCAGATAAAGCTCTTTCTGTGCTATAAAGATTACTAAGCTGCTTTCTTATTTGAAGCACTTTTGGAAAAAGGCCCTGTAAGCCGGTCGTGTCGGGGCTCGTCCCCCTCAGGCGCGGCGGGGAGCCAGGGCGCCTCCTTACACACTGCAGTCCGGGTCGGCTTAGTCCCTCGGCAGGTTTTGAGCGGGGTATAAGGTCTGTAAACAAGGTAGAGCCCCGGCCCTCTAGCCGGGGTCGGGGATCTCAAAGTAAATAAGCCCCAGCCCTTGGACAGGGCGGGCAGTAATAGTTCAGGTTCAGGCCTTTAGCAGGGGCTGAGCAAACACAGTATCAGCCCGGGCCCTTGGCTCGGGCGGGGCACCAAACACAAGTCTAATTAGCCCTGGCCCCTTGGGTCAGGGCAGAGCAGTGACAAAGTCAACGGGGCCCAGCCCTTGGTTCGGGCGGGGCACCAAACACAAGTCTAATTAGCTCTGGCCCTTTGGGTCAGGGCAGAGCAGTAGCAAAGTCAACGGGGCCCAGCCCTTGGTTCGGGCGGGGCACTAAACACAAGTCTAATTCGCCCTGGCCCTTTGGGTCAGGGCAGAGCAGTGGCAATAGATGGGAAGAGGGGGAGTCTGCCACCCGGTTATGGGTGGCAGGGGGAACGTAGGCCCTCCCACTCCACTGCGTTCCAGCCCGGGGCCCTAGCAGCGGTCAAGACCCGCTGCGGTCAGTGGGGATCCTGGCCGCAACACACTGACATGGGTTCGGGCTCTTCCGGAGCCAAACCAGGGACGGCTATCCCCGGGCTACTTCCAACCTCCCCCTCTCTGGGTACCTGGTCCTTGCCGGCGTCGTCTGGGGGGTCCCAGACCATGGGTTCCTCTGGGTACCGGTCATGGGGAAGCTCAGGCCACTCCTCGGGGTATCGGGCACACGGCAGGTCAGGCCGATGTTCCTCCGGGTACCGGGTCTGAGGGAAGTCCAGCCAGCGATCCTCTGGGTAGTGGGCGCGGGGCAGGTCCGGCCAGCATTCCTCTGGGTAGTGGGCGCGAGGCAGATCCGGGCAGCGCTCCTCCGGGTAGTGGGCGCAGGGCAGGTCAGGCCAGCGCTCCTCAGGGTAGTGGGCGCGGGGCAGGTCCGGCCCGGTGGGAGCCCGGGCACCAGCGTCTGTCCTCTCCGGCAGCCTGCTTCCAACTGAGCGCTGGGGCCGGGCTTTTATACTTCCTGTCTTGCCCCTGGACTTCCGGGGGGCAGGGACAGGCCGTGCTGACTCCGCCCACTGAGGCGCCTGCTCTGGCTCGTCCCCCTCAGGCGCGGTGGGGAGCCAGGGCGCCTCCTTACAGGCCCATATTACCATGAATCAGGATTCAAACTGGGCAGTTCACAATGAACTTAGAAAAGGAATGGGAGAGAGCAGGCATTATGTAAAATGATCAGTCTGAGGACTCTGCCATGGCATGGCAGGATGCGAGGAGGAACTGAGGATTGTGTAGCAACCTTGAGCACCCTGCTGCCTGAACTTAGGTGGATTGTTATAGATGTGTTCTGGGAGGAAAGGTGTTTGGCTGGGAAAAGCCAGTGCTTCATTGTGGGTGTCCTGCTCTCAGATCAGGAGCTAATATCTGCCAAGGTGGCTCCGACACTGGAGCCCCTGGAATGCTGCCTCATTTCAGTAAAACTGGAAAATAAAGTAACACAAGTTTACCCTCAGCCTGGCTTTTATGTGCCTTTCACAGCTATTTTAGTACTGTGGTACTTCTGCCAGAAGAAATGGTTCTCCTCCCCCCTCCCCCAAAACTGTTTAGCACCCACTATACTTGTCAGGCTCCAAAATACCAGCATTAAGTCTTCAGGGATGGTATTTGCACTTCATTGAACTAAACCTCAATGTGGAAGACGCAGCAAAGGACTTAAAGGCACTGTCAAAAGGGCTTGAATTAGAGAGCAAATATAGCCTAGAGCCACCAACCCTTGCTCACCTGCACAGCCTTCCACGTTCTGGCCCCAAACCTTTCCTCCATCTTTTCATACAGAATGATCTCATTTGTCTTAGGAGATCATTGACCAATCAAATAGCAAGACTAATAAGGTACAGTTGCTTCCATTTGTGAGAACCTATTCATTCTACTTTGCTGCAGGAATTGACAACCTGCTTATGATGGGTCTTTTCCTGCAATGGAAAATAATGATGTGTTTTCCCTTTCTCTGAGGAGTAATTAAGTGATTCACAGATGAGAGAAAGAAAGACACTTGTCACAGGGGAAAACGATGATCAGTGGAAAAGGGGTGTCTAACACAGTAACTATAGATATTTTAATCCATTTGTCCAATGTCTTAAGTAGCTTCAAATTCCTCTGATTCTTAAAAATGAGCTGAATCTTTGCTACTTAATATTAATTTCTGTTGATTTGAGATTTTTAAGCCTAAGGTTTGTTTGAAAAGAGGTTTTTAAATACATGGTAAGTAAAATCTTTTCCAAACTCTTGTACAACGCTATTGAATTTCCCTGTGTTGGATGGTGTTTGTATTTTTAATTACTATATTATATTGCAATGCCTTATAACCTACTGTGAAAGATACTGCTACTTTAAACCCTAAACAATCTTGATTGCTTTGCAGACTAGCCCAACCTAAAGTTAAAGTACATTTACAAAGAAACAAATCCACATTAACATGAATGATAACGTATGAGGTGTTTTAAATGAACAGTAATTAAAATTTAGTAGGATGATAATATGGTAAGTAAATAGCAATTGTTTGCACAGGACCACTTATTGAGTTTAATAAGTTTGTAAGCGATATTAATTTAGTTGTCCTGCAATTACCTCATTGGAATGGGAGGGGGAAACATATATGAAATGCAAAATCCACTTTAAAAGTAGTAATAAAGGTGTGACACAACCCAGCAAAATAGAATTAACTCATTGTCCGGCTATATCAGAAGAAGGACAGGAGACACCGGATATGGTTTAATTAGGCTGCAATTTTATTATTAGCTGTCTGGGAGTATCCAGCAGATAAAAGTGTTCAGTGCAGGTAACTCCACAATCATTTCAATATCTACCTGAGGGCTTCCTTTGGTCCACCTCCCCCTTTTCCATCCTGGTCCCCAGCCAACCCATGGCTGGGACCTTACTTTCCCTGCCCCCGAATGAAGGTTAAGGCGGGCTATAAAGAAGGTGGGATTGGCTCCCTACCATGCCAGTCATAAGCACCCCGAACCCCTATTTCCGCTCCTTTAACAAATACCTCCTTTTCAATCCCTTACCAAACTATTTATCTGATCACTGTATCCTCTCCCTACGGGATACCTGCACTGGACATCCACGCCACACTTACATAATGAGTTGTGACATCATAGTCTAACTCCTGTTCCCTGTTCACCCTAAGTCCCCACAAACCCACCATGGGGAAGGTGAGAAAACGCAGCTCTGCCTTGTCTAATCTGGCCATGAGGGGAAAATTCTTTCCTAGCCCCCCAGGAAAGGAGTGGTTAGCACAATGCCTACAGTGGATCCTGACCAAACCTAGTATTTCACCATGCCAAGGGTGGGAGGGTGCATGCTGCTCACCCTGGTCTGGGGAAAAAGGGGCTTCTCCTACCAGGCTTGGCCTTTATCATTTCCCTTCTCTTCCAGTCCTTGAGGGATGAGGCAGTGACGCTATGCTGACCCTTTCCAGGTCAGCAGCAACTTCCAAGCTTCACTATCTGTCCCCCCTTAAAGTGATATACCCCATCCCCCGGCAAGCCAGACTTAAGGTGTGATGTGGTCACTCTTTCCTTCCTCACCTCAGACTACTGGGAAATTTGGTTAGATGCAAGAAGATGAGCCTCTCCCCGCTTTGCGATTGAGGAAGGGGCTGTTGACTATAGCAGTCCCTGAGCTCCCTGCACTTTGGGAAGCAAAGGGATTTCTTGCTGGGGGAGGAAGAGAAGTCATGGCTCAACTCCTCCCCTTTACCAGCCTGTAGAGTGAGTCCAGTCCACTAGAGGGCAGTAGTTTGCTCCATCCTAATAGAACAGTGGTCCCCAACCTTTTCGTCTGGTGGGCGCCAAATGAAGGACCATAGCGCTGGTGGAGCATCTGCCGAAATGCTGCCAAATTTCTGCGGCGTTTCAGAGGTGACGCCTCTCGATAACGTCACTTGTTGGCAGCAAGTGGCATCATCAAGAGGTATCGGTGCCAAATTTATGCGGCGTTTCGGCGATGACACCTCTTGATGATGCCACTTGCCGCCGACAAGCGACATCATCGAGAGGCGTCGCCGCCGAAACGCTACAGAAATTCGGCGGCATTTCGGTGGATGCTCGACCACCGGCCAGGACGCGGGCACATTTAGATGCCCCCATGGACACTGTGGCACCCGTGGGCACTGCATTGGGGACCCCTGTAATAGAAGATGGAGTAGATTGCAGACCCCCAGGAGCAATAACCAACCTAGCATAAATTGTATCTGCTTGAAACACAGTCTCTCCCGTGCCCTTCCTGGGGTGGTTCAGCTTCAGCTCAGGAGGTATGAACTGCTCCCCAGGGCAGCAAGCACTACAGAATGGATTTCTCCATGGAAACACGATGTGCAGAATATGCTCTCCATCCTTCCTCATATCCAGCACCGTTGCCCTAACCTTCAGATCTTTGGCCATATGGTGCTCATGTGGAGGGGCTTCTGTGAGATCAAGGGGGAGGGAGCCGCTTGTGGCAAAAATATTTTTGAATTTTGGTTTAATGCTTGGTAGAAAACTTTTTTCACAGGGCCATTCTGTATCATTGAGGTGTGTCACACAGAGGTTTATAATGGAAATACTGACATAACTACAATAAATCACTGCAAATACACCACTGTAATTAATACTTCGAAATTTTAAAGAATGGCTAGGCATTTATTAAGAGAACTTTAGCTAGCTAGCTATCAATTACAACACTTATAAATGTCACTTTGTACTTTAAAGAATTATTTGATATTTAACTTGCCACGGGCTATCGTGCTCATTAAGTGCCTGATACATAAAAAGAAAATCTTGGGGCAGTTCTGTGGGATTTACACATTAATGAAGTTTTCCATAGTATGTGTGTGACAATTATACATGTATTCATCATTTTCTCCCTGTGCATGTAGACACTTTCCTTCATGCATCACAGCAGCTTGAAAACTTCCAAAAGGAAAACATTAAATCAGATTTTAAAATGGAGGAAAAAGGACAGTCTATATATTTAATTATAACCTATCCATCCATAATGAAACAAATTTGGGGAAAGTGCACAATGTCTGTAACTCAGAGCAATGGTGAAACACTGATTACAAGTGTAGGGCTGTGAAACAAGACCATATTTTCAGTTCTGATGTTTATATGGAGAACCGTGATACTCATTCTAGAAGTATGTTTAAAAGAATGTACAACTCCCTTTTGTTCAGCACGCAAATTAAAAAGAGGTTAAAGCAGCAAAGAATCCTGTGGCACCTTATAGACTAACAGACGTTTTGGAGCATGAGCTTTCGTGGGTGAATACCCACTTCCTCAGATGCATGAGGACATGCATGAGGACATGCATCTGAGGAAGTGGGTATTCACCCACGAAAGCTCATGCTCCAAAACGTCTGTTAGTCTATAAGGTGCCACAGGATTCTTTGCTGCTTTGACAGATCCAGACTAACACGGCTACCCTCTGATACTTAAAAAGAGGTTGTGTAGTTTCAAACAGGACCATTAGGGGGAGCTGCTTTCTATGCCTCCTGCCTGGTGGACCAGCAGCACTGCCCTGGGAAATATGAGGGTATAGAGAGTCAAGCAGTCTTTTCTGCTATATTGAGAGAGCTGCTGGACAGCCATCGCTCAGTCCAAAGGGGGATGAAGGCAAAAATCAAAGTTAGGAAAAGCTTTGCATGGCGAGGAGAACCCTGGCCAGGGAAAGTTAAGGAGACAGCAGCAGACATTATGGTGTCTGTTTTAGTTCTATTATAATACAGTTCCTTTGAACTTCCCAAGCAAGTATTTCTGTGCTTGTATATTTCTCCCAAACGTCCCTTCCAGCCAGACTACAGCACATGTACATTATCGGACTCTACTTTAATCAGCAAATAATTAGTGTAGTGACTTCTATACCACCTTAGGCCTGAGAAATATAGGGCCAAATTCAACTGTATGTTCTGGCTGCTTTGAACAGCTCTGGTAATGCAAGGCAGACTCAAACCCAGTTAACAAGCTGGGCAAGTCAGGTTTAGCATTGCTTTGTTTTACCACAAAGCAGCTGCAGAATACTGATGAATTTAACCCATAGACAGAAGATTTTTTTTTTGAGGGGGGGAACACTATTGGACTTTACAGTGGTTTCAGGCTCATATGTATTACTGAGAGCACATCATTATATTTAGCTGATACTGCTAAATATGGGGAAGGCTTCCCCTACTGTATCTGCACATTTATTCTTGTAAAATTATCCTTTTGGGGAAAAGATGAAGACTTGTGTTTGGAAGAGAGAAATGTGCAGAAGGCATTGCAGCTCTAAGGTGTGCTTGTGTTGTATCAGTTTTCATTTTTATAACCATTTTATCACTGTTACGGGTGATTCAGTAACCATTTAATAACATTTTAGATGCAACTTTCTTAGTGTAGAACTAGAAACAAACAAGGGAAGAGGTAAAGGCAGATGATTAAATGGACTGAAAATCCAGGCTGACACACTGGTGCTGATCGTACCAAACTGGGGTCAGAGGACAGGTACAAGAGCATGAATAAGGACATACATTATAGCTTAAATTCTCAATTTCTATAGTATACTTGGGGTTTTTCAAGAGGTTGGTATTAAGAAAAGACAAACACCAACCATATTCCACACATTGTCAAATCTTCTCGATTGCAAGTTAGTGGAGTAATGATCATTGCAAGCCTTTTCAAAAGAATTCTGTAGTTTACTCAATTGCCCATGCAGGCTCAGCAGAACCGTTACCATGTCTATGGCCATATGTAAGCATCTTGCTGACTTAGATCATTGACTCAATAGTTTGAAATGTCTTCATAGGAGGTTATGCTCTAATGTGTCTAAACTTACTTGGAGTTTTTTTTTTTCATTTGCAGATCATTGACCTGGTACATGAAAATATTTTCTCTCCATAGGAGGCAGACCTCTTTCTTCCTCTGATTTTCAAACCACCAAAACTTTGCAGAATTACAGTACTTCTTTTCGTATTACATAAAGCAACACAATCCTTTACTCAGGCAGAACTCTTGAAATTGTTTTTACAAAACTTTAAATGTACATTCTCTATATTAAAATATTATATTTGCATGTGTCTAATATTTCTCTCCCACCAGTAAAGATATTTATTTCTATCCACCTTTATCAATAAGTAATGATTTTGCTCATAGAATTTAACATGAAAATGTGATTTCTTTGTGTGTAATTATTCTGTCACTCAAATTTTGCTTCCATTTTGAACATAAGAGAGGCCATACTGGGTCAGATCAATGGTCCATCTAGCCTAGTATTCTATCTTCCAACAGTGGCCGATGTCAGACGCTTCAGAGGTGGTGAAAAGAACAGGGCAATCTAAGTGATCTAAGGATGTCCAGTCTCAGCTTTTGGCAGTCAAAAGTTTAAGGACATCCAGAGCATGGGGTTGTGTCCCAGACCATCTTGGCTAGTAGCCATTGATGAACCTCTCCTCCGTGAACTTAGCTAATTCTTTTTTGAACCCAGTTACACTTTTGGCCTGCATATCGTCTGTTGGCAATGAGTTCCACAGGTTTACTGTGCATTATGTGAAGTAGTACTTCCTTATGTTTGTTTTAAACCTACCACCTATTAATTTCATTGGGTGACCCCTAATTCATGTGTTATGTGAAAGGGTGAATAACACTTCTGTATTCACTTTCTCCACACCATTCATGATTTTATAGACCTCGATCATACCCCTCTCAGTCTTTTCTTTTCCAAGTTGAACAGTCCCAGTCTTTTAAATCCCTCCTCATATGGAACCTGTTCCATACCTCTAATCATTTTTGTTGCCCGTCTCTGCACCTTTTCCAATTCTAATATAACCTTTTTGATATGGGGTAACTAGATATGGTATTTTCTGTCTTATTATCTATCCCTTTCCTAATGGTTCCTAACATTGTTAACTTTTTGACTGTCACTGCACATTGAGCAGAGGTTTACAGATAACTAGCCAAAATGATTCCAAGATCTCTTTTTTGAGCGGTAACAGCTAATGTAGACCCCATCATTTTGTATGTATAGTTGGGATTATGTTTTCCAATGTGCATTACTTTGCTTTAATCAACACTGAATTTCATCTGCCAATTTGTTGCACAGTCACCTAATTTAATGAGATCCGTTTGTAACTTTTTGCAGTCTGCTCTGAATTTAACCATCTTGAGTAATTTTTTATCATCCACAAATTTTGCCACCTCACTGTTTACCCCTTTTTCCAAACCATTTATGAATATGTTGAACAGCGCTGTTCCAGTATAGATCTTTGGGGGACCCAATATTTACCCTTCTCCACTGTGAAAACTGACCATTTATTCCTATCCTTTGTTTCCTATCTTTTAACCAGTTACTGACCCATGAGAGGACCATCCCTGTTATTCTATGACTCTTTGCTTTGCTTAAGAGGCTTTGGAGAGGGACCTTCTCAAAGACTCTTTCACATTTCAGGTACACTATAGCCACTGGATCAACCTTGTCCACATGTTTGTTGACACCATCAAAATAATTCCAATAGATTTGTGAGGCATAATTTACCTTTACAAAAGCCATGTTGATTCTTCCCCCCCAAAATTGTGTTAATCTATATGTCTGGTATTTTCAACCAATTTGTCCAGTACTGAAGTTAGGCTTACCAGTCAGTAATTACCAGGATCTCTTTGGATACTTTTTTAAAAAAATCAGCAACACATCTGCCAGTCATCTGGTACAAAGACTGATTTAAGTGATGGGTTACATACCACAGTTAGTAGTTCTGCAACTTCATATTTGCATTCATTCAGAACTCCTGGGTGAATACCATCTGGTCCTGGCAACTTATTACTAATTAATTTATCAATTTGTTCCAAAATGTCTTCTACTGACACCTCAATCTGGGACAGTTCCTCAGATCTGTCACCTAAAAAAATGGCTTAAGGGGTGGGAAGCTCCCTCATATCCTCTACAATGAAGACCAATCCAAGGAATTCATTTAACATCTCCACAATGGCCTTGTCTTCCTTGAATCCCCTGGAACACATCAATCCTCCAGTGACTGCACTGATTGTTTGCAGGCTTCCTACTTTTAATATACTTAAATAAATTGCTGTTAGTTTGTGTCTTTTGCTAGCTGCTTTTCAAATTCTTTTTTGGCCTGCCTAATTACACTTTTACACTTGACTTGCCAGAGTTTATGTTCCTTTCTATTTTCTTCAGTAGGATTTGACTTCCCATTTTTAAAGGGTGTCTTTTTGTCTTTTACTAGACATGATGGATTTTTTTGGCCCTGTTTTTTTATTGGGGTATACTTGTAGATTGAACCCCTATTATGGTGTTTTTAAAAAGTATCCATGCAACTTACAGGCATTTCACTCTTGTGACTGTTCCTTTTAATTTCCATTTAACTAGTCTCCTCATTTTTGTGTACTTCTCCTTTATGAAGTTAAATGCTACTGTGGTGGGTTTCTTTGGTATTCCCCACCCCTACAAGGATGTTAAATTTAATTACATATTACCAAGTGGGTCAGCTATATTCCCTTTTTGGACCTGATCCTTAACACCATTTAATACTAAATCAAAAATTGCCTTTCCCCTTATAGGTTCCAGGACCAGCTGCTCCAAGAAGCAGTCATTAATGGTATCTAGATTTTTTTTCTCTGCAGTCTGTCCTGAGGTGACAGGCTCCCAATCAATATAGGGATAATTGAAATCTTCCATTATTGTTGGGTTTTCTGTTTTTGTAGCCTCTCTAATCTCCCTGAGCATTTCACAGTCACCATCACCATCCTGGTCAGGGGGTTGGGTAGTATATGCTTTACTCTTATTATTTAACTTTAGAATTTCTCTCCCCAGAGATTCCGTGGTACTGTTTGATTCATTTAAGATTTTTACTGTATTTAACTTTATGCTTTCTTTCATATATAGTGCCACTCCCCCATCAGTGTGATCTACTCTGTCATTCCTATATATTTTGTATCCTTATATTACCATATCCCACTGATTATCATCATTCCACCAAGTTTCTGTGATGCCTATTATATCCCTATACCCATTTAATAGCAGGCATTCTACTTTACCCATCTTAGAATTTAGACTTTTTGCATTTGTAAGATAAATTTTATAAGTGCTTGTAATGTTTAGTTGTCTACCTGCATGTGATGTAATTGAATGAGACTCTTTCATGTGACTGTTTCTCTTCAGTTCCTACCTGTACTTTATCAATTTGTATCCTCTCCTCTTTACTGGGATATAGAGTATCCCTTTTAATAAATCCTCCTTAAGGGATGTGTCTGTCCATATGGTGTGCTCCTCTGTACCAGTCTTTAGTTTAAAAACTCCTCTACAACTTTTCTAATTTTAGCAACCTGCTTCTGCTTCGGTTGAGGTGATCCAGTGTATATAGTGTACTTGGACTTCCAGAAAGCTTTTGACAAGGTCCCTCACCAAAGGCACTTAACCAAAGTAAGGATAAGAAGGATAAAAGGGAAGGTCCTCTGAGGGATTGGTAACTGGTTAAAAGATGGGAAACAAAGGATCCAGTGGATATAGGGTCCTTGGATCCAAATATTGATGAAAAAAGGTTTGAATTTTTTGGATGTAATAGCTAATTTTGCTTGAATAATTAACTCCTTTCTGACCATTTTCACTTGGAAATAGGCCTAGTTTTATTTGAAAGCAACACAACTGTCTGCAAATAAGGGTCCTATCTGAGCTCATTATAGAATTCCAAGAAATTGAATTTCTAGTGGTTTAGCATTTCACACCTAAGTTAATTCCTGTAACTTGAACAGAGCAAAACGTTCCTGCGTAAGATGTTTAAAACTCTACAATTATTTGCATTGCCCTATTGTGGACAGAACAAGAGGGCTCACTTAGATTATTTACTTCATTCTTTATAGGATCAAAGTATGTGGACATACTATAGTCTTTAACAGAAATTGTGTGTTTGAAGGTGAGCAGGTTGTGGAGGAGGTCTCTCACTGATGTCAATTCACAGTGGTCTGTTATCAATGCTCTTAATCAATACTAGTTAGCTTCATACTTGAGACATGGTTTATCAATAGTTAAAGTCCTTGCAAACTAAGATGACCAATTTGTGCTTTGTAATAATAATTAAGACTATGATTTTCAAAGGAGTCTAAGGGAATTTCAGTGGGAGTTGGGTACCTAATCTTAGGCTCCTTTGAAAATCACACCTTCAATGGCTAAATATATTATAGGGCCTGATCTTGCCCCCACTGAAGTCAAACTATGGTTAGATATTTCATCATTATGAATACAAAACTAATGACCGTTGTATGAGTTAGGAAAAATTAGCATGTTACAACTTATGTTCTAAAAAACTTAACTGGCTACCCTGCACCAATAAGATAGTAATGGCCACTACTGAACTAAGCTGGATTTGAACTAGTGACCCAGAGAAGACTACTCATATCCCAAAACGAGCTTACTGAGCTAACTAGTGACATGTTGGGTAAATGCAATAAGTTGTCATGGCCCCAAATCTTCAGTATGCAATAGGGATAGCTGTCCTTAACCACTTGTCATAGTGACAAGTATACTTTCTCCTATTCTGATGACACTCCTGTACTAATTGAATGCAGACTGCTGGTTCTTGGCTGCAAAAATTACCATTTTCACATACATATGAACATACTGAGTTATGTATATACTTATCTTAAATAATGTGTACAAAATCTACTACTGGAAATATTCTAGCATGTATATGACACTTTCAAGTGATTTTTTTGACAAATTCTTCAAGAAATTATCTTAACCACATAATTCTCTCGGTCTATATAAAGCCATTAATTTTATTATTTCTCACAGTTAGACACTGCTTATTGTGGCAGAATGTTAAGTCATCAATGGAAGAATCTTGCACACAGTCAAGGAAACAAAAATGCTACTAGATCTAGAATTAGTATTTCTCCATGGAGAAACACATGGCAGGGAATGGCACAGAAATTCTGCAAGGATGACCTGGGGGAATTTCTAAATGATTATTCCTTTAGATGGGAGGAGCTGGGCTGCATGGACCAGGGAAGGAGGTCATTCCTGAGAATTCATATAAGTGGGAACCTTCAGTCCTACAGAGGGAAAGCCCCTGGTATGGTTCCTTTGGCCCCCTCCCACATGACCCATGCTGTTATTGGATAAGTAATCCCCACTGGCATGGGAAGGGATGCAAACATAGAACCAGAAAATGCTGCTTATTTTAAACCCCTGTAGCAAAACCCTGTCTTCATGGTCATCTCAACTCAACCACACATGTAGTGTTGGGAACAGAGTTCAGACCCTCTGGTTCAAAAGTCTTCTAGAGGAGACTCTCCATTGGCTTTTATCAGTAGTAGGGCTTATATATATATATATATATATATATATATACCTGGTGTGATAGCCACTGGAGAGCAACATATTAGTCGTATATCATACAGCATGAACCCAAGCGTGGATATCCAAGCAGATATCCACTGCCCCTTGGAGTTCAATGAATAGCCCCAGAGAGCAGTTTTTCTCACTCCCACACATTGGAATCCTGTACAGCAGGGGAAGATAGCAGGGGAGAATACATACTAGAAACTGAAATGGTAATTTACAGTCCTCTTACTGTGTGATTTGATTTGCTTATCCCAAGAAAGAAAAAGCTGCCCGCTCCAATTTGTTCTATCCAGTGTCATACCGGGGTGTTCCTGATTTTCTCCCAGGAGCTTTGAGATGAAAGTCACAGTAATTTTTTGTTTTACTTTGGCTGCATATTATGACATCTAACATCTCTCTATGCATGCAATGTCCATTGCCCGTCAGCTTGCTAGATAAAAAGCAGAACTTTGTTCACCTGTTCTGGGAATTCAGGACATTATCCATACAGCTCTGGAAATATATCCTTTTTATGTCTGTATATGCCAGGCTGGCAATGTAGTCCTTCTACCTTTTTAGGATGTTCATTACCTAAAGATGCTGGGAGTATTAGGAGAGGAATAGAGTTCAGAATTTGGTTCTATGGGTAGTGTCATTCTTGCAATAACAAATGTATTCCTTCATGCTGTGAATTAAATGTACTACATGTACCTGGCCTATAGTAATTGAATTCCAAAGTGAGACAGAACTACTGCTATGAGAGCTAAAGTACAGATGCTCTGTAATAAAGGAAGCAGAGTAATCACTCGGGTAATCAACTGTGTGACCTCAAAGCTGATTCTCTGCTTAATCTGGCACTAGTTTAGACTATGTCTCCATGCACCTGGTAATAATGATGAAAATGTGTTGGAATGCTTAAGATCCTATCAGGCTGGCAGTTTCAAAGCCATGGATTCAGGTGGAGTGCTGGGTCAAGGACAAAAGAAGAACTGTTGGGGGTGAATTGCAGGTGTGAAGGTAGAGATTTAGAACAGAGTATTGACTATAATTCCAGTTAATGTCTAAAATCATTGCTTTACTTCATCAGAAAGAACCTAAGTGTACAAGTGCATCAAACTACTTGTCAGAGCATGGGATCTATAAGGAAACATTGCTTCTCAGGACAATAGTGGCTTGAAAGTTTTGGAAGATCTTTGGGAATTTGCAATTGTTTTAAAAAATATTTGCAGGGAAGCAAGCAAGGGCTTTGCAGTCAAGTTTCTGCTACAACACCTCTTCCATATAGCTATTTCAACTTATAAAAATACTGTATGGCTGGTTTGAAATGGTTCTCACGACTTCATTACTTTCATTGACGACAGAGCTGTTAAAGATAAGTTTTCGTGACTCATTTATCTGCTTTTTTAGAATTTGTTCTCTACAATCTGGGCTCCCTGTCTCCCCGCTCCACCAAGACTAGACAGGTGTTTCATTGTCAGAGCCAGCCAGAGCACTAGCGATATTTGAAGAAAGCGAAAAACCCACTGGACGTGAGACTGGACAAAGGTGAGATGGTTTATCTTTAACCGCTTACTCTTATGCTCCATAATTCTTATGCAGTGGTTAATCTTCATTTTATTCATTTCCCCAGGATATAAACTAACCTGATCAGAAATTTGAAATGTGGCCTGATCTTGACTTCAGTACGAGCGGGACCTAAAAGAGCATACAGACTGTGGCTGTTGTTCTTAGCTATAGTTATTAGTTAGGCCATTAATTTCCTCTTCACCACAAACATCTAGCATCTGATACTCAGAAAGAAAGAACAACCTTTGCTGAGAACTGGTTTAACTGCAGGTTCATCTTTTATAATGCAGGTTACATGCACACAAGAGTGCAAAAGGGACCCAGAATTATGTTGGGGATATCCAGTGTTTCAGAGGTTGGTTGCATCCTGTAACGATATATCACATTTTGCGTTATAAACTTGGGGCTTGGGATGGGATCATTTGCTCCCAGTGAAGTCAACAGGAGTTTTTTTAACATTGACTTCAGTGAGAACAGAGATAGGCCTAAGATGAAAGCTTTTGAACATCCCCTCAGTTGGCTTCATACTATCAGACAACCCTAACAAGTCGGCTTGTTGAAAACTTATATCACCAATAATGGTTAGTAGATATGGACAAATCTTCCCCATGGTTAGATCTCTGCATATGTTCTTCCTAGGTCTGAGTAAGTGCATTTTACTGAAATGTATGTTCTGTTTTGTTTTAAAATTGGCTTTTATAAAACCTGCAGCCAATAGAAACATCTGCAAAGTATTTATTTCTTAGATACCAATGCCAACTATTATTTTAAAAATAAATAACAATTCCCCAGCAATATGTTCGGATTGGCAGAGCCTCCCTCTAGTGACACAATGTGACAACTTGGGGCTTCAGAGCAGTCTTGAAATTAAACACTGAAAATACTTTTCTAATAATAATCTCAAATAAAATATTATCAAAAGACAGCAAAACTGACCTCTGGCTTGCATATTGTCCTTCTTCAGGCTCCTGTAGAGTAATTTCCTAAATAACCAACTTATAGGCATGGAAAGGGACAGCACAGAATCAAAGAAAGCAGAACTGCAGCACAGTCAATTACTTTTTTTTAAATGTTAATGATCCCAATGCTGAACAATCTCAAGGAATAAAGTAATGCTATCCCTAATACTGTAGGTAGCAAATGCTCCGCCTCTCAGTAATTCACTAGAAAGAGCAGAGATTTCATAAATCATAAGACCTTTCACCTGATGTGAGTTATCATCTCTTCCCTATTCTTCACTTATGAACCAGTGTGTTTAAAAATAATATCCCATTTCTCCTTCTTTTCTGTAGCCCATTCACAGTGTTATCTGTAAGCCATTTATTTGATATGGCATGTCTGGGAGAGAGAATTGTAAACTCTGTACTCTTCCAGGCCAGTCTGCCATTGAAAAGTGATTGTGTTCTAAGGTCTTGAAAATATTTTTATGAGAAAAACAGGCAACCTCAGCAAGAGTCAGCTCTCTAGGACCAGTCCCCCCATCCCCGTCCCCACCTCCTGCCTCCTCTTCAAAGTGGGGGAAAACAGCTGTCCCATTTCAAAGTACTTTTTCTTAAACTGGTCTTTAACAGCATGCAGGGGACATATAACTTCTGTAAACTGCATGGTCCTCGCTGGAAAAGGAAGGGCAGACTAAGGAATTAGGGAGTTGTGGAGCACTGGAGGAAGGGGGTTAGTTACAGAACCTCTCCCTCCCCTTGAACTCCTCAACAACTTGCTGGAAAGAAGGGCATTCTCCTTTGCCTTCTCTATCGGAATAAGCTTTCTGCAGAGAATGTCAGCCTGCTGCAGAATCTATTTCCAGCCATCCACATCTGAGGTGGCTTTGGGTACATTGGACTGGATAGAATTCTGAATTTATGGAAAACATGCTCTTCCTCCCCTCCCCCAACATTAGGGTGACCAGTTGGCAAGTGTGAAAAATCAGGACAGGAGGTGGGGAGTCATAGGAGCCTATATAAGAAAAAGCCCCAAATATCAGGACTGTCCATATAAAATCGGGACATCTAGTCACCCTACCCCACACACTGGCAGTTTACATTCAATGGCTTGTTTCCATTTAGAAAATTGAGTCCTGAACTATAAAGTTCTTTTAATGGGCTGTAGCAGTTGGACTTCTCAGTCCATAATTAGACCCCTAAACAAGTGGTCTGATTTTCAGAAGTACCAAGCAACCAAAAGCTCTTTGGGTGAATGGGAGTTTGTTGGGTGCTCAGCACTTTGACAATATGTTGCCACTCAGACTTCTAGTTTTGAATATCTACTGCTTTTAATATATGCTATCATAGATAGCAATATTATTCACAAAGACAGAAGACATACCAGATTAGCAAACACATTCTCTCCAACTCCCCATCACTTTGGACTATATCATCATTTTTCCACATTTGAAAACTTTTAAACAAGAACTCATATAGGTTTAAAGAAAGGTGTTAATGTTACAGGTGAGTATTTTTAATCTGCTCAGAAAATGGGATGTTGCTTGCCTATGAAATAAGAGATTAATAATATATTAGGATAGTTTTAAGTTAAATATTTTAGGGGCCAAACTGCCATTTGCTACAAGATACCAGTTTAAATACAAAGAAACTCAGTTTGAGCCTGGGGCATTGCTTCAGACTTATACTAGTGTAAATGAGAACAGAAATTTCTCTTTGGTTTCTTCCCTAGCTTTAATTTCCATTTTCTAAAAGTTAAGTACTTATATTTTAATGACACATTGTAAGAATATAAAAAGAATAGCTCCTTCTTGGCAGGGGGAGGAGGGCATAAGGAAGATGGTAGGAGGGTAGTTTTAACAAAACACCAAAAAACCAAAAATTCAAAGACTCCCATAAAGAGATTGATAACTTTATTTGAGATTTGTCCAGTGGCAGTTTGGTTGCTATTCACAAGAAAATGGAACTAATCAGAATTAAACTGTAATTGGGACAAAGACAACTCTCCAAGTATTTACTGTACAGCAATAAAATAGTCAACAATGTTGCACTGATCAAACTGTAAAGCAGTTCTCATTAGATGACTATCTCTTCATGAATAATGAACTATTATATGTTTAGGTTTAATTAAAAATGTAATAGATAAAACTTTGTTTTAATGAACATAGGTATGTAAGTGCTAGTATTATTCTTTACTCCAGTGATTCATCCATTCTTTTCATATGCACTCAGTGGGATAATTAATGTGTCATGTTGCCAGATTGCCAACTAGCAGAAGTGACTTACAGTGGTCGGGAGAAGTTATTGCTGGTAACTTTCATGTTGACTAGGAATCAAATCCTGACCGTGCAGAAGTTTTATTCTTTTGAAATATGGATCTTAGTCAAGAGTTCTAGATTAATAACTATGTTAAGAATTAAGAATGAATGGGTTTCTGCCAAGTAGGGGAGGATCTCAAAAGGACTTTAACTTGGGTTTTGGTTTGAATAAAAACCAAGAAATTTGGTTCCCTATTCAGAGCTTGAGAGTCTAGAAAACTGGGCTGGAAATCAAGAGAACAGGTTTTATCACAAGCAGGGTGGCACCATCTGTCTTTTGGTCAGGTCAGAAATAGTACAGGAAAGTTCTTCACTTTCACGTCCAGTCCTTAGCACAATGGCAAAGGTCTGGGGGAAAATACAGAACT
This sequence comes from Gopherus evgoodei, assembly GCF_007399415.2. Lineage (NCBI taxonomy): Eukaryota > Metazoa > Chordata > Testudines > Testudinidae > Gopherus > Gopherus evgoodei. The sequence goes on along the minus strand of NC_044330.1, from coordinate 80,814,762 downwards.
TCAGAAAAGTTCAGATTCCAAAAAAGAGGAGTCATTTCAAAGAAAGGGATGTTTGTATTTTATCCAAAACCATCTTTAGTGCCTACCCATTTATTTCTTGTAAATTAACTATCCTCTTGTTTTTCGTAAACTATTGAGACAGGCCAAATCTGCAAAGTTCACATCCAGATCTGGTTTCTGCAAGAGGAAGAAAATGGTCCTTTTTAACACTTGGACACAGGGCATCATCTGCAGACTTGGTTTCTCACTGTAAGTGGATTATATACAATATTTATAAAAGATGAAAACTAATCTGACATTTAATTAATGAAAACTGCAATGTTTGACTTTTTATTTTCATAATAAGCACCCTTCAGTCCCACAGAAATCATTTCTATGAGCCTGCTTTAAAAAAAAAAGCCAGAAACATTTAACAAAGGTTCCATTAAATTAGAGAGCAATAAACAAACACAGGCAATTTATGCATCAGAGTCATTAAATTTGTATCCTCTCCGACTCTTTCTTCATGGATAGTACTTATGTCTGATACAATTGATCTGCAGGGAGCAGTTACCTTAATTATAAAATGAAACACCTCTGCTAATGTAGTCTTGGAGCCTTGTTAGTTTACACCCCAGACATGTGGCTCAGAATGGGCTCCAAATGCTAATGCCAGTAAAGGCAGACATTGTCAGTCTCTGATGTGTCGTGTTTGGCAGTCCATGACTACAGTGCTGTATGAGGCACCCCTGTTTTTTTCTCTCTTTTGCCCTTGGGGTGGAGATAAAATGCTAAAACTCTGTGGTCCAGCTCAGCATGTACTTATGAATAGTTCATTCATGGGTAGCCATTTGTACAAGAAGTCTTATCATCTGATCATTTGCCCTCATTGTTAGGGCTTGTGCCTAGATGAGATGAGCCTTGCAGGAAAAATTAAAGAAGATGTAAACAGTAAATGCAGACATTTTGCAACATAGCTAAAAATAAATTGCACTATAGGCAATTATGCAAGTTTTACTGGATACATTAAAAAGACATTAAATGCACAGCTGTTTTAAGTGTCTTTTAAGCTGATAAATTAACTGTCTAATAAATTGTAAGATTTGTCAGCTAATAATGCTATTTTATCTGCTTTAACATATGCCTTCCTAGTTCATGAAGCATTATTGTAAGTGCCAAAAGGAGATAATGTGCATTTTACAGTGTTATGTCTTAAGTGGAATGGATCATTGGCCATGAAGAAGTGTGTTAATAAATCTCCTAGGCTTTGTTAATTGCACTCAATGAAGTGTCACTGTTAAAACACAAAAGATGTTTTAGAGAAAGCTGAACATAATGTCTTTCAGTTTTACAATTAACAGTTCACTAGGCAAATCGACCAAAAAGACCATAATTTGTTGAAGCCTTATTAACTTACATTTTCCTAGTCAAGGTCATAATTGTGAATGGCTTAAAGCTATCTTTTAATGCTCATCAGGAAGAGTAACCTTGCTAGAGAGAATGAACTTTTTAGTCTCTCAGTGGCACTTATCACTTTCCTAGCAGGTAGGAGACAAATAAAGCTGAACTTTGTCACAGAGCAGTCTATTAAAGTCACCCACCATCCATTTTAAGCATCTTCTCTCAGCAGTAAATAAAAAAAATGGATACAATGGAAAAAAAATTAGAAGAGAAATGTAGCACGGACAGTGCCCTATTTTAGCAACTGGGGCTATGTAGAAAAATGTGTGTTTAATTTTGAAATATTTACTGTTAAATTTAAAAAAAAATTAATGTAGAAGTTGAATCAAAAACAAAAATTGACAAAACCTAATATCAAGTAACAATACCAAGTATAGGTACTGTATAACCTTAAGCAAGAATAACTTATTCTATATTTATTATTAAATATTGGTCGTCCAATAAATTACAGCTGTACTACATCCAGTCATATTACCACTATTGTATTTTGTTGCAAAACCTTGCGATTTAGAACCACTTAATAAAATGAGGTATTTATCATCAACATGGCAAACAGAGTAAATACTGATAATGTTGAAAGAGTATAGTTGGCACCCATTAATACATATATATGATCGTCAGCCAATTAATCTTTGTGAAGTAATGAGAACACATCATAGAAGAATAATGACCAAATGTTATTATAAGCATATAAACTCTTCCTAAGGACCCGTCAATATGCATAGTGAAGTGTCTTCACATGAATTGTGGTTTATTTAAGTCTCAGATAAATTCAACCATTTATATTATTTGTGTGTACCACTTTAAAGGCTTTACACTAAGGCCGTTCGATTTGTCTGATAATGGTAATAAGATTTTTCTATGAAACACTGGAGGCGTCATTTTTATTTTATATATAAATCTTTCTACAGATACTAAAAATAATAAAATGCACCCTGTTTTACTGTTACTGGGTGATGTGACGACCTTCTGAACTTAACCCAGCAGACGATAACATGCTTCTCAAAGCCTGGCAGGTAATGAGGTCTAATGGTTAGAGCAGGGAACAGCGTCAGGACTCTTGGGCTGTGTTGCTGGTTGCTTCATTATGGGCCAGACTCTGGCTAACTTTACACATCTGGGCAGGAAGGTGAGGCACAAGGACCCCCCCCCTTCCTTTGTGCAGCCTCCAGCGACCTGCCACCATTGTGGCTTTTGCACTTGTGGGAGCAGAAGGGCTGCTTCTCTGTGTGCCAGACACCAGAAAAAGAGCAGGGAGGAGGCAGGGCCAATGCCTTGTCCACTTCCACACCAGGCTTCAGAGCATGTCAGGAGCAGCAGATGAAGCAAGTTCATGTAGTCTGTATTCACTGGGAAGCTCAAAGAGGGATTGTGTCACAAACCTCTAATCGGGCCAAGCTGTCTGCCACAATGTCACGCTGGCCAAGTGACTTTTTCTCTCTCTCTCATATGTAATGTCTGCCATAAACTTTGAGATCTATGGAGACAAGGTGCTATAGAAGTGCAAAGCATTATCACCACCCACTAGAGTTGGGTGACTGCAAACCAAAAAATAACAGATTATTCATTTGGATACTTTAGTTTCTTCAAACCCCATTTTTCTTTATTCTCTGAGTATTCTAGAAAATTACTTCATGGCAGGAATATTCAATGAAAGAACAAATGTCAAGTGAATATTGCAGAATAGTTGCAGAAAATTAATTTTGAATGAATAACCATGAGTACCCACACTGGAAATCTAATTCTAAGAGATAAATTCATCCAACCAGGGAACAGACGTATACCATGTGACCTCAGTCTCCAATCAAAACAATATGAGTTTAAAATATTGAATGCTAGCAATGAACTGGTCATGAACAAGATGTGGACCAAGAATTATTTACTTAAGTTATTCCATGAATAATTTAGCATAATAAAAACATTTAAAAATACTAATGTATGCAGACAGTTCAATAAAAAGACAAACTAAACTGAAAAATATTTGTTTACATACACACACATACAGAGCTACACAATCATTTCATAGTTAACAAAAGCACCATAATGATATCTGATGGAAACCACTGATACCATAAAATACCATATATACAATATTTCACAAATAAAAAGACTTATAGTGGAAAGAGAACAGTTCAGCGAGATAAAGTGTGATTACTATAAGACAGTCATCAAGTTGAATAAGGCACAGTTATGTCTATCTTCCCTCCTTCCTCATGTGTATGTTTGTGAAAGGAGAGGAGTATTTTATATATGGGAATTCACAGGCATTAAGTTATCTATAGAAGCAGTCTCTTTGTTGGCCTTTAGTGTCTACACTTTCTAGTTCCCTGGACTACAAATAACACGCTCATAGAAAAATTAATATAAGCACTGTGGAATTCAAACATAGCCTGTTCCCTTCTAAGATGGATACAAATGCAAACTTTCATTGTGATTAAATCTACATTTCTTATAACTTTGCGTCATCATAAGAGCAAGAACAAGATTGTTCTGTTTCATGCACTGTGCTCCCATTGACGCAGTAGGGAGTTCTGCTTGCGAAAAGACCTCAAGACTGAGCTCAAAGGGCCAGATTATAACCTAACTCAGTGAGGATATTTAGGAAAGTAAGTGGGGAGGAGGTCCCCAGCCTTTACCCACCTGCATGGCTACTGATACTTGCCCAGATTCTTAAGCAGGGAACATAAGGCAGTCCCAGGGCTTCCAAGACTCTAGCTCTGTGGTATGGAGCCTGGAAGCCCTGAGAGCCCCCAAGGTTTCCAGGCCCTGTGTCTCAAGCTGGGGTTTTTAGGGCTTTCAGCCTCCCAGTTCCATGGCAGAGGGCCTGGAAGTCCTGGGGTCCCCAGTCCTGAAGCTACCCACTTGGTGGGGGCATAGACTCTGGAAGCCTGGGGTACCAGGCAGCTGGGTCACTTGGCTTGCAGGAAAGGAGGAGGGTTCTGTCAGGACACGTCTGTGGCTTGTCAAACCCAATACAGTTCCATAAAACAAGTCAGGTTTGATGAATCAGCATTTTCTGGCAAACCCCTGTTTATGATTGGCACTAATCAAGACCAAAGATATTCCCTTGTAAAGCAAAATCACCAAGTTTTGCAGTGTTCAGCAAAAAGCTAAACAAGCAATCAACCAATTTTCAATACTTCAGTCTTCAAAGCATATGTTTATTATCCAAAAGTAGGCTATTAATGTCTTGAGTTAGAAGTAATCAAACATTATTTTAGGTAAAAAATACTGCATGAATAGAAAAATCTTCAGATCAGTATCAAAATGTGCTGGAGCAGGCAACAGGGTACTTTTTCTCTCCCAGTAAAATGAATGGAAAGACTCCCATTGACATTAACAGGAGCAAACTTCTAGCCTTGAGAGACAGTTATACAAGAACATTCAAAATCAAATCAAGAATTTCTTCTCTGGACTTTACTTGCGTACTTGGCTATAATGATTCTCAAACCATATACCTGTCACCTGGGATGTTACTTCCCTAAAGCCCCTTTAAAGTCAAGAATTATAGTCTGTCAAGCTTGGTCAATCAGAATCAGTTTATTACACTGCCTCCATTTTTTTTAAATTAAAAAATAAATCTTCCAATTACTAAATTTGCTGGAATATTTTCAGTGAAGATATAGTCTCTCTCTATATTGAGCATTCACACCACTAACAGAGATTAACTGTTTCATAAGCAAATACACAGCATTTGTCTTACACAGTGCTGCTGCTACTATTTTTGATCCATTTTATTACAACAGACGTACTTGAAGCTTACTGTTTTAGTCTATTGGAAAGCTCAGAAAGCTGTGGAGTATGAATTACCATCCTTTAAAGAGCAAGAGCTTTAGAATCATTGAGTCACCAGACAATATTTGGACACTAGAAATGCACAGCCCAGCTAGCTTCAGATTGGAGAACAAAGGTTTTTGGATAAATTAGTAAAAGGGGAAAAAAGCATGCTACAAGATTAGCACATGCAAATTCAGCATGAAACCTGAGCATTCAGTAGCACCAACGACAGATCTGAATGTTGGCAAAAAGCAATGAATCCTCTTCATTCTGCGAAACCAAGTAAGTGGTTAAGAAATTGCAAGTTTCTAGTTGGAGACAATTGACCAGGAATAATTATGGATGATACTAAAGGCTAACTTAACTCTTTCACTCATTTTTGTGATACATCAGAATTGATAATTATAAGCACTGCCTGTTGGGACTTCTGCCACATTAGAACCAATTTACTTTCTCACAGAGAAGTTTGTCCTGCTGAGAAAGCAGTATTCTATAGATAAAAGATGGGATCTCTCAAAATAAATTAAGGATACATGAAGCATGCCTGAATTTTACTGTAGTAAATTCTACAGCACTTCCCTATTGGCAGAGACAACCTGTTATGACTTAAACAGATACCAATCTAAGCTATATTAAATAAATGAAAAAAGCTGAAATTACTTATCTAAGCTCAGTATATTGGCAGTAACAATAGACTAAGAAAAGTGGATGCAGCTTTTTTCTCCCTTTAACATTTCAATCATTCATTGCTTAAATTAATAATAACGATTTTGTGGACAATTTAACTGGTAGACAACAGAATCGATTTCAGAAATGAAAAAAGTGCTATTTTATTTTGACATGACAAAGGACCTTTTTAAAAGCTTTTGTTACAGATCATTACATATCTGGAATTAAAAACTCACTAGTTTTTTTAGCAACTGTTGGCATTCCCATTTTAAGGGTCACATTATCAGTTTATAATAAACATTTAATGAGGAGAACAAATGAGAAGAATTTTAAACAGAAATATATTTCCCAAGTCACTCTGTTTACTGGCTGAGATTGTTTTGTATACATTCATTTGAAAAATACTTAGTTTTGATCAATCCCCCTTAACCTTGCCAATAGGAAGAAACATTATTTACGAATGAGAATCACCTCCTTAACATACAGACGTTGCAAAGCAGGCATAATAGAAATTGCTAATTGTCATGGTATAATTTCCCACTCTGAACCTTAGCGTCCAAAAGATTGGGTACCAGCATGAATTCCTTTAAGCTTAATTACCAGCTTAGAACCTGTAGCGCTGCCACCAACCAGGAATTCCAGTGCCTGGTACACTCTGGTCCCCCCTAGACCTTGCCTGGGGAACCCCAAGACCCAGACCCTCTGGATCTTACCACAAGGAAAGTAAACCCTATCCTCCACCGTTGCCTCTCCCAGGCTTCCCCTCCCTGGGTTACCCTGGAAGATCACTGTGATTCAAACTCCTTGAATCTTAAACAGAGAGGAAAATGCACCTTCCCCCCTCCTTCTCTCTCCCCCTCCCAGACTCTCCCTGAGAGAGACAGTAATCCTAACACAGACAAAAATTAGCCTCTCTCTCCCCCTTCCCTCCTTTCTCCCCACCAATACCCTGGTGAATCCAGACCCCGTCCCCTGGGGTCTCACACCAGAATAAAAAAAACAATCAGGTTCTTAAACAAGAAACTTTTAATTAAAGAGAGAAAAACAGTAAAAATTATCTTTGTAAATTTAAAATGGAATAGGTACAGGGTCTTTCAGCTATAGACACTAGGAATACCCTCCCAGCCTAAGTATACAAGTACAAATTAAAATCTTTTCAGCAAAATACAAATTTGAACTCCTTCCAGCCAAATACACATTTGCAAATAAAGAAAACAACCATAAGCCTAACTCACCTTATCTACCTAGTACTCACTATTCTGAACTTATAAGAGCCTGTATTGGAGAGATTGGAGAGAAACCTGGTTGCACGTCTGGTCCCTCTGAGCCCCCGGAGTGAACAACCACCAAAATCTAACAGCACACACAAAAACTTCCCTCCTTCAAGATTTAAAAGTATCCAGTCCCCTGATTGGTCCTCTGGTCAGGTGACAGCCAGGCTCACTGAACTTAACCCTTTACAGGCAAAAGAGATATAAAGTACTTCTGTTCCATTAACTCTTAACTATCCGTTTATGACACTAATCTTAATAGAAATTATTCATGACAGGCACATAATTAAATTCCTCAGTGTAAGAAAACATTACTTATTGTTTAAAAGGTTACCTAGATTTTGGACAAAATATCCTAATAGGGATGCCTAAAGTCAGGCACTTCAATATCTTCTATTTAAGTATCTCAATATGGATTTAGGAATCTTTCATTCTTAAGACCCAGATTTAAAAATGTTTGCCTAACTTTTTTCCCCTTAAAGCCACAATACCAGCTAATGCCCCACATACAAAGCACTTAAGCACATGCCTAACTTTAAGCACACGTAGTTCCATTCATGTCACAGTTCATTTAAAATCTTACTCAAATGGGTCCTTCAGCTCAAACATCACAGGCCTGTATCATTTGAGCTAACAGAGAACTCATTTAGCTATAAGTAGCAGGCTTTATGATTGCTAAGTCGGCCACTAGAAGGAAATGTGATCACACAAAGCCAGTAAATTACACACACAGCACTAAGTTCTGCTAATCGATGTGCATTCAAACCACTCATATTTTAACATATTCCATATATAAATATTTTTGGCACATTGGTAGATTACTCAGTATAATTATGTTGTAACAGGTAGCTGCAGCATTAGATGCTACCATGCAGGGATCTCATATGTAGACACTTAAGCAAAAATGCCCAGTAGGAAGGGCAAAAAAATTGCTTGGAATAGATTTTGCAGGGACAAACTCTATAAATAATCCTTGCTCATGTGAGTATGGTTTTTCAGGATCAGGCTCTTACTCTTTTCTCACTATTTGTAGGGTACACACATAGGTGTTATTTGCAGTTTCAGTTCCCATAGCTGGTTTATTAGGAGACAGTAAAGTGTACTTGTCACAAGAGGAAGGTGAATAGACTTTTCTGATTATAGGCTGTATTTTAGCAGTTCCGAATGTGCTTCCTTTTTCCTATGGTACATGTTTGAAGGACAAACAGCTCAAAGGAGGGAAATCAGTCAGATGCAGAAAGGCCTTGCAGAGGTTTACTGCAACTAGACATTTTCAATAGCCAATCAAAATGGACTGCAAAATCACCAAAAAGGAGAACGTGCACAGACAAAGAGCAGGCAATTTCCACAGCAATCTCAGCACAGGATTGCAGCACATACATATACTCACAGCACACACCTACAGGGATTTGCAATATTTGTAGCTAAGATAAAACAAAACTAATCTATGGTACTTATCTAGCCCCAATCGCTGTGGTATCTGAGCACCCCACACACATCTTTAATGTATATATTCACCCAACACCCCTGTGAGGCTGAAGAATATAATAGCCCCATTTTACTGATGGTGGAGTGAGGCACACAGAGGCCAAGTGACATGCCCAAGGTCACATAGGAAGACTGTGTCAGAGCAGGGAATTGACTACAGTTGTCCCAAATCCTGGGCTAGTGCCCTAATCAGTGCAACATCTTTACCCTCTGTCTGGCTGTTTCTGCACTTCACTAGCCCGCACATCTTATCATCGGTACAAAAATGCCATCTCTCTGCAACTATCAGCAAACTCACTCCTTTCCTGGAGTTTTACTTTTTAAACAAAGAGACTAATATCAATATAACAGATTCCTGGCCAAACCCCATAGCCAAGCTTGACTATTCCTAGGGTTAATCTGTCTTCCTACAGTGCCAGAGCCAGACCATCTCCCTTATATTCAGGGAGGGTCAATAGATGTTCTGTGCCAGATTTGTATTCAGGCCAAACTCCTCTTGAAGCCAAAGGCAGTTTTGTCTTTGGGACAAAGGACTGCAAGAGTTGGTCCTATGTTTCCTTTTATGCTAATTAAAGGAAATTCTTAGAAGCTACCTATACAATGACTGTTTGAAAAACATGTTTTGGGTACTCCATAAGATCTGTGGATACTTTGCTCATTCCATCTAGGCCAAAGAATTTCTGATCCAATTCCAGGAGTAAACCAACATGCCAAACCATTTGTTTAATCAGGAAGTTTCAACCCTTCAGAACTGTACATTCCCTACCACCAAGAGAATTTTATAACAACAGTTTTGCATGCTTGTGTTAGTAAACGCATGACTGGAAAACTTCTCTGGTCACAGTACCCACCTTCGGTCTCCACAAGCACTGGTGTGCTTAAAATGAGAGTGTAGGTGTGGGCAACAGCACTTGACCCATGTGTCAACAGAAAAATTAAGACCAAAAGTACAGTGAGCTCTGGAATTATGGTCTTATAAACAGTCAAGTTCTGCTCAGCTTTCACCACGGAGCCCCACAGAATGCAATGTGGCTACACAGGTGCAACTGAAAGGGGTGTTCAGCCTAGACTGCTTGTCACAATCCTGGTAAACTCCTGTTGGACATTCACACACTGGACCTGTGTGCTTTTAAGCTTCCTGATACCAAGCAGAACGCAGGCACTGGACTCTACCTTTCAGTCTCTTAGCACATTCTCAGGGTACGGGTCCTTGGCTAGCATTCTCTTCTGAGGTCTGCAACCCACACAGTCCAGCTGCCCTGGGCCCCCAGGACCAGTGCTAGCACCTCAATACATCCCAGTTGCTTAAGTACACCCTTCCCCATGCCCCAACCTTGTGGTCACTTTGGTTCACCAGTCACTTCTCCTGACATTGGTGATAGTTGAAGAACATACTATCTGCAAAAGGGATAGTAAAGCAATTACTCTTCATTTTAGATATCACAAGATAGGCAGACCTAGGCAAAACAATAGAACACCCATTCACCATCCCCACTTCAGTTTCCTCACCTTTCTGGAGCATGCTTTGGGTTGGATCACTGTTCTCTAAGGAGCCCAGGAGCCTTCTTCTCTCCCTTCCCTACTGGACATGGCTTCTGGGCCAGAACATGGAGTCTCTCTATCTTTTCTTCCTCTCTCTAAAATGGCTGATGAAATAACTTGCCTTTTATAACTTCCTGTCGCATTGACAAGTGACCCCCACTCCAGCCTTATCACGTGATAAGAGTCCCTCATCAGGTGCTCCATTGCTTAATTACCAGCTACCTGAGCAGACTGGTTTTCTTGATCTGGCTATTTTCTTTGTCCAAGGGTTTTTGTATTTAAATGAAACATGATCAAAGTTTAAAGAGCCTCCATTGTGAGCCCTGTGCTACCACCCTTTGGAATTTCATCAAAAAGTGAAGGTAAAAAGACTAACAGAGAAGGCAGTCAAGCCCCACTTTTAAAATGGAGTTTGCAATCTGACAATGATACACGGAGATACAAGTTCCCAGTATCAAACTGAATTAATAAATTGTGCATAGACAGATTCCCCAAATTGTCAGGTTTTTTTTTTAACTAAAAGTGGTTGTATAATGTGTTCTTTTCATGCAGAAATTTTCTCTGTTTTGTCAAAAAAAAAAACCTGAACATTTTCATCTGGAATCTAATTTTTTTCACTTTGGAGCCAGAAATTTTTCAATTTGGAGGAGCAGTGGTTTTTTTTTCCAAAGAAAAGTCTAAATTGTTCACAGAAAGCAGACATTGTTAGCAAAAAAATTGTTTAGTCCAAACCCCAATTTTTCTTCTAAAAGCAGTTTGGATGGAAAGCTTTTGACCATCCCTAGCTACCAAGGCATTTTACCCATCTCCTGCTTCTTCCCACGTTCCTGAATAGACACTATGGCTTAGAACGTCAAAGGTATTCAGGTGTTGACCTGGACCTAGGTGTCTGAACCTTTGACGATCCTGGCCGAGAGCTCTGCAGAGCAACCTTTTTTCACTAGACCAGATTTCCATTATTTTTTCAACAAGACATGTATACTGCAAGAAGTTTAGCCAGTATTCTAGATTCCTTTCAGTCAATTTTACAGCATAACTGAAATGAGTGTTTAGGATACTCAGAACAACACACGAAGATTTTGTTTTCATAGAAACCAGTGAAAAATCCGAATCCACAAAACGTTCTGCATTTTCATGAATCTAAAATATGCCCTGAGTCTTGCCTGTAATGAGATTTTTTTCATACATCTCTCCTGTATCCATGGGATTATAATTTTTTCAGTTCAAATACTCTAATAACAGCCATGTTAATTTTATCAGACCTGCCGTGCATCATTTCTAAATGCTATAGCACAGTAATGCCCAAACATATGTCCTTTGGGTGCCCTTGTATTTAATTTTTTACTTATTAGCCCCTCTAGCCATAAAGAATGGCCCGCAGTCAATATGCTCAAAATATTCATGAACAAATATTTCCAAAAGACATTCTCAAGTTTCTAGGAGCACAAGCAAAAAAATTGCATGTCCCTTTGTTTTTTCCACATTAGCCATAATGTAGGCAGAGTTGTTAGTTACTAGGAGGCTGAACCCTCTTAATATACTTAATGGTGGCTGTCTCAGAATTGTAAAGATAAATCCAAGGAATTCCATGGATTATACATTTGCTTCAATAACATACATTGCAGAGGCAGAGATGGGCAGGAAGCCAGTGAGGATGAGAGCAACATTTTTGCAGGCTATGCAATACTGGCCACGTATAGCTTTTTTGACATGTTCTAGAAATAATACAAGAAAATCACAGAAGGGTTTCTTCCCCTGCAAACTCCAACTCTCAATAAGTTTCATTTGCCTTGTGCCTACACCCCACTGTTCCAACCTCAGTAACACTGGTGTTCTGTACAGGCCCAAAGGCCCAGATCTTCAAAGGTATTTACGGACCCTAGGCAGGGTGGGGAAGCCATAGTGGCATCTGTCTGAGGAGAGCAGAAACTCCATTAGCTACCAGAAATTTTGCAAGCTCCCAATGAACCAGTTGGTGTGGAAAATAGTTTATGCTGGTAAAAATATGCATGTGATGGTGGATTTACTTTATGAGGAATTACATATAATGCCACATTTAACACGAATAGTTTTGCCCACTCACACGGTTGTCTATAGTGTCAATAACTGAATTTAATTTATTGCTGCTAACTTTTTCTCACCTTCTTTTCCTTCTGTGAAACTTTCAGGGGATGATCTCTGAAAAAATAGATCTCATGGTTAGCAAACCCTATCGCTCTTTGTTGTGGCTATTCTATTGAATCATACTCTCAACTCTCCATATAGGAAGCTATGTTGCATGTTCAGCCTATAAACAAAGTTAAGTAGTGGTTAGGAAGAAGGGATTTGAGCAGGTAATTGTGCTAAATGGTTTTACACTGAGAAGAAAAATATATACTGAAGTCCCATTGTTTTATAGAGTAATTTAATGTGAAGAAATGGTGCAGCTTGCAGTGTTGACCAGCAGATGGAGTCTTACTGTGTGAAAAAAATTCACACCCATCAAGGGCCTGATTCTGCATACCTAATAGGTGAGGGCTTTCCTTACATACCACCACAAGCTGCATGAGGGAAAGAGGAGTTGTGCAGAGTAAAGGAACAGCATAAGAGTGTCTGGCATCCAGGTGGGATCAGAAGCAAGGCAATCGGGGGGTGTGTGTGTAAAAGTGATTGCTTGATACCAAATTCACTAGAATACTGAGAAAATGAAGGCGTTTCCTAGGCATAAAACTACTCCACCCCCTAGTTTTAGGGGACTGGAAATAGTTTAAACTCTCCTGAAAAGTTTGCATCAAGACAGGAGTCACAAGCAATGACAAAAGTCCTGATCTAGTTGTGAGGAACATAGATTTGGGAGAAAGAAATGCACTGGCTGATGCATTAGGCTAGTTTAGCCCCCTAATTTCCCCAGAACCAAATAAAGTCACCTCATCCCCACAGGGGAACCAAAAAGATAAAAAAGGCCCTCTGTCTAATACAAGCAATTCTAGTAACAGAGAAAGGGTGCACTGAGGAGAACCTAACATGGAAAGGATTGATTCTGCCAAGGAAAAGACTGAGGACTGAGGAAGAGCAACAAGAATGATTAAAGGTCTTGAGAACATGACCTATGAAGGAAGGCTGAAGGAATTGGGTTTGTTTAGTTTGGAGAAGAGAAGACTGAGAGGGGACATGATAGCAGTTTTCAGGTATCTAAAAGGGTGTCATCAGGAGGTGGGAGAAAACTTGTTCACCCTAGCCTCCAATGATAGAACAAGAAGCAATGGGCTTAAACTGCAGCAAGGGAGATTTAGGTTGGATATTAGGAAAAAGTTCCTAACTGTCAGGGTAGTTAAACACTGGAATAGATTGCCTAGGGAAGTTGTGGAATCTCCATCTCTGGAGATATTTAAGAGTAGGTTAGATAAATGTCTATTAGGGATGGTCTAGACAATATTTGGTCCTGCCATGAGGGCAGGGGACTGGACTCGATGACCTTTCGAGGTCCCTTCCAGTCCTTGAGTCTATGAGTCTATGACTCACTGTGACAGGGGAGAGGCAGAAATATAACTTCTCAAAACATTTTCTTCACCATTATCCCAGAGTTGTTCCAAAACCAGGACCAAGGGCCTGATCCAAAAACCTATTGAAGTCAACAGAAGGAGTACTTTTACCTCAGAACTATCTCTATAACGCTGACTGACCTGACCTGAGTTATTCTTGTGAGAAAATTAGAACTTTTGAAAGAGACAAATTGGGCTGAAAGTACTTTTGGGATAGTAAAAGAGAAAGAGAGAATAGAGATGGTTTCAAAGGTTATTTTTATCATTAAAAATAAATAAAAACAACCAATACTGTGTTAGAAAGAGCGGAAAGTGCTCAAAGATAATTTAGATTGTCAGCTCTTTGGTGCAGAGACCGTCTTTTGGTTCTGTATTTATACAGCACCTAGCACCGGGGGGCCGGGTCCAGGACTGGAGTTCCTAGGTGCTACCACAATACAAATAAATAACAACAATAATTATAATAATTAACAAAGTTTAAAATTTCTCCTAACTTACCGTTCTATGTGAATAAAGTTATATATGAGAACTTTGAGCAATAAGCTTAGAAATAAAATAAATAAAAATAAACACAGCATCTTTTATTGCATAATAAACCAAAAGGAGCGAACACAATGCATTGGGACTGTTGAAAAGGAAAACACATAGTGTAAAATGCAACAGTGCAAACCCTCGCACTGTTAGTATATCCAAGCACCTCAGCAATGTTTGAAAAACAAAGCACCAAGCACTTACTGGATTCAGTTGAATCTGGTTTCTGTCTGAATTCCCACCTTAGTGACAGCCTGCAGTAAAAATTCCCAGCCCACATAAGAGAAAAGAGAAGAATGAAAGGTACTGTATGGTGATGCAACCAGGAAATACTGTTTAAAACAAAACTTTATGCAGACCGAAGACCATATCTTCAGCTCATCAGCTGGTTAAACTCAGTGTGTCTTTACTAAAATCAGTGGAGTTATGCCAGTTTAGGCCAGTTGAGGATGTGGCCCTGAGAGTTTAATCAAGCAAAGATGTGTTTCCCTGGCAAAATTGTGATATCCTGTAGTACTCTTTACCTTAAATACTTGAGACCCGAGGAGACTCATGTTGTTTGGATCAAAAAAACCAAAAAGACTGGGAGCTCAGGTTGTAAAAACAGTTATACCAGGCTGTGCCCCTGGTCAGATGTAGTTCTGACCAAAGTCTGGCAACCTGGCTTCCAACTGATGGTAACCTCAGGAGAATCAGCAAGTTATAGGAAATGTTCAGCATCATGTTAGCCATTACACTTCGTCAGGCACATGCAGGATCCTGTCTCTGGCAGTGACACAGTCTTGATGCGTTCGGTGGAAGACAAAGCCAGATATTGCTGCCATTAGTGAGTAGAACTGAGAGTTATCATGGGGAAAATTCCTTAACAACTCCACAGAGTGGCATTTTATGTCTTATGGAAGCATGATGGGAGTTGTTTCTCCATTGACATGAGTTTTGACCTAATTTCCGGCTTTGATGTATCTGCCTACCACTATTTTATTTACATAAGCCTAAGGCTGTTATAGTACAAGTGTGAGCTCTGGCAAGCTTGGAATCCATGGCCAAAACCTGACATAGTTTCCACTCATTGACCTCAAAACTTCCCATTGACTTCCATGTCTCACACTGACTTGGATGAGTCCCATTGGCTTTTTATTATTCCTATAGCATCCGTTCTGTATTTCTCTGGGCATGAAGAGTGCAGGATTTTATCCCAAGTTTATACTCAAATTCATTTACTATATTATATGATATGGCACTCAGATATTATGGTGGTGATGTCATAATGTAATTAAGACAGATATTGTAAGAGAGATACTGGTGGTTGACAAGCAGAGGACTAAGAATGATACTGTTAAACAGCATCAAGCATTCATTGATCCTTCCTTCTTTTTTACTGGAAAACCCATGAAAAGACAAAAAGCTATTGAGGCGTTCAAAACACATAAGAGACTTGGAGCCAGTGGTATAACCTCTTCCTATCTAATTACAGAACAATTATGAAAATAACCTTGACTATATATGTTAAAATCCCCATAAATGTCTAGAGAATCCTAAAGTGACCCCAAAGAGGTAACATTGTGGCTGTGTCTCAAAGAGGATGAATGTTAGTGCCAGGGGACAATGATGCTCTGGAATAACTGTTGGTGAGCAGCTGAACGTCAGCTAGAACAAAATCAACTCTGCGTGGACAAAAAGAGCTCAAATTGTGTGTGCCGCCACTGAGCCATCTGAAGGCAATGTATATGCCAAATCTGGTACTTGAAGTCAGTTAGGATGAGAATAAGAAAGAAAACCCATCGTCCTATTAAGACATCTTTAATTAATGTTATATCTTTGATATTATTAATGATACTGGGGTTGGATTTTGCTAAATGTTATAGGAAGAAGGCAATATCTTTGTCAGTCGATTTCAATTATATTCTATGTACCAAAAAACTGTTTATGGAATTAACACTGGCTTTGAAGCCTAGAGTCCTAACAGTGAAGCTGTCATTAAAATCCCACCATTCTTGAAAGACATTCAAAGTGAATTGACATCATAACTGGAATGTAAAGTGATGTGCAGTAGTAAAGGAGAAGGCTGCACAAGGATTTGGATTCATTTGCTAACTTTCCAACATTATGGCTGCCTTAGGGTTCTCTACATGAAGGTTGTCAAGAGCAGTATTTGATGAGCAAGAGGAATAATAAATTTCCTATCACAAAAAGAGATTACTTCTTGGATCTTTAGAGGGTATTGAAAAGGGACTTTTATTGCATACTCATTTTCAATTCATACAAGAATATATAGAGAGATTCGTATTTGGCATTGGGGGTTGGGAGAAGGTGGTCTAGATAACCACTCATGGTTCTTTCCAGCCCTGCTTTTCTATGATTCTATTATTTTATTTTTTAGAATCTACCAAGCAAGTTCTATCCGCTCTGTTTTGCCCTGCAATCGGGCAATGATGGACATTAATTAGGGTGGAGTTCAGTGCTAATTCTATCCCAGATGTTCACCACAAGGATCTCCAATACATATGGTGTCAGATGCCACCTATGAAGCTAAGAGAAATGATCAAGATTAAAAAATAAGAATTAAATAAATGTTATCTCACCAACACAGACCACAAAATGGTTGTTTTACTATTGACATACTATTTTAGAAATGTGAAAGGCATATAGGATGTCCCATGCAATCATTTTCAAAATGGTATATGCAGAATTGATCTAAAGTTAGCTTTCTAAGAACAGATATCTTGCCCCTTATTATTTGTTAAAACACTGCTATATTTGTGATACAATCGAAGAGAATGTGAAGGGTTAAATTCTTGTTTCTGTTTAAATGTGTTGCAAAAGCATTTCAAGTGACTATTGCATGAAAGGCATGGAGGTGGTCTTTTTTTTTGTATTGTGAGTTGTTAAAACTAAAAATTCCCATATACTCTCACTTCCCCTTAGAGGTCTATTGGGGTTGGCTTATTCCTTTACTTTGATATGCAAATTGGCAGATTGCTTTCCTGCAGGGGACACTGGAAGCTGTCCAAAGAACACAGAGTAGATGTCCTGTCATGATAGAAGCTGAGCTGCCTAGAATGGTCCTTGGACAGCAGTGAAAGCCAAGTTTGTGTTTTGGCTTAAAAATAAAATGCCTTTGTTAACAGTTTTTACTTCCAATATAAATGTTTATATATTTACTCTGTTAGTCCTCATGGTTAGCCAACAGCTGGAACACAACAGTTTAGCTGTTCTTTTTCAGGTCAGTATGTTACTAAACTTGTACCCTTCTTTTAAAGATACTATTTATGCTGCCCTTGACATATTCCATAAAATACCAGGTTTTTAAAATAGCATTTAACTTTGGAGCCATTGAGGACCATTTCAATGAAGTGTACAACTGCTGTAATAGGGAAAAATGCTAAATTAATTTATAAAAGCGTGTGCTCTGTCCAATTCATCTCGTCTACGGCCCATTTTGTGGAAAAGGTAAACATGAAAGCTAGGTTTTAGTTTTCATCTCCTTCATTCTTTAAGTTCCACTTCTTACTTTTTTGTTTTCCTGCCTGTTCTTTTTACTGACATAATGGAGTACCTATAAAAAAAGATTAAATGGTACCATAAAGTTTTTATTAATGCCTTACATCATTGATATCTCCTCTGTATTGATAGTTCTACTTCCATTATTGCTACTTAGGTATTTAATTAGTGATTCATACAGTATGTTGTAAACTACAGTATGAGTGTTAACCATCTATATAAAAGCCCATATTATGTAAAAGCCCTTCCCAATATCATAATTGGAGTATAGTTATCCATTTTAATGACTTGAATTAGATTATTATAGATTAATTTATAAAAAGTTACTTGTAAAGGACATTGAAGATCACAGAATATTAAGAGTGGGACTTCATTATAATCAAATGGACTTTAAGGACAATGGGACTGTCTCTGTGTTTTATATATATCCATTTCATTTTTCTTGTAATAAGAACAATAACAGTTTTATCTGGCAATACAGTGAGACTTAAGGATGGAAAGCCAGATTGTTAAACAAGAAATATGTGAAATTACAGACCAAGGGGACGCAAGTAAGAGCATAAAATGGAACACATGGATGGATAACATTAAAATGGTGCATGGAAATCCATAACATTTGGAGGGCAAGTGCTAAATGCTAGCCAGAACAATATAAATTCAGAGGAAACCACAAACTAGAGTGGAGTTATTTCACATTTACAGCAGTGTAAGCAAGAGCAGAATTTAGCCCAGATTTGTGCTTGTTGTTATCTTCATATCCTTTCTGTCTCTTTGCAACTTCCAAACTATTTCATTTGACTTGTAAGAAAACATATTCCGTCGACCAACTTCTGTGATCTGGCTGAACTGTGTTTGGCACAGGACTCGAAAGTAAGGGTATAGTTGGCTTTAAACCACAGCCCGCGCAGTCTTAGAGCTCCTATAAATCATGCCTGGCTGCCTAAGGCCTGAAGAGGCCATTCTAGCAGCTGTGGATCTAGAGAGCGCAGAGACATGCTGACTCTAGCCATACCCTCTCTGCTGAGGGCCAGGAGAAGGGCTGGTATAGAATGATTGCAGCAGCTCTGGGTCACTCAGGGATTTCCCTTATGTGAAACAGTGCCAATGACTAACAACAGACCCCCAAATCTGTCTTGTATTATGGTATAGGATTTTAATGTTAACCAGTCCCAGCTTCTTGATGACACTGGACCTCTGCTGCTCAGAGCTATCTTTCTCACCAATTTTATCCTTTTTATAATGATACCCAACCACTGTTTCCTTTTACATGGATATATGCCATAACATTCTGAGGCATTTGCCTGCTAAGTTGATTTCTCTGATCTTTATTTGATTGATGGAGAGACATCTCTAAGTGCTTGTGTTTCTTCCAATCATAGGGGACCCTGAACTTCAATGGCTCAAGTGGGCTTTAATGTCTGATCAGGATTAAAAATCCTGTACCTGCCACCTATATGCTTTCATAGTCCCTGAACTGTCATGTTATGATATAATTCACAGAAGCATTTCATCTGAGAGGGAGGAGTTCCTGGAATTATGTAGATGAGTTGTTCAAACAGTCTACCTAGCTTTACTAACATCTGCTGGGTACTATTCCACAGGCAGCATCACTGGAAATAGTGCAATAACAGTGCAGTTAATTCTGGTTGGAAATGGGGTTGGGTTGCAAAATTCCAGAGCTACAATGTACTGCTCACTCCAAGGGCAAACTCAGAAGATCATAAATAAGCTCAGGCAAAATCAACCTACTGATCTGCACATTAGCCATCCAACTGCTTTTGACACATGCTATTCCCCTGCTCATTTCCAGGGCCTCTCTAATCTTTCTACAAATTGTTTCTTCTCAGTCCCTCCAGGCCTTTTGGATTCTACCAGCAACTTGTCCCAGATTTTTCAAATTTCCTCTGAGGGCTTTCCAGTCTTCGCTCTCTGCTCTCTCATCTTCATCCAAGTATCCATCAATGCAATATACCTGGGCATGAAGCCGTCAGCCCCTAGGAAACTCCAGCTAGTACAGAACTAAGCAACAACTCCTCAGCAACATGGGCCACCGTGAGCACATCAGACTTGTCCTCCACTCTTTATATAGGCTTCTCATAGAACACTAAGTCAAGTTATAGGTTTTAGTTCTTATCTGCAAGGCTCCCAATGACCAAGTCCAGGATATCTCAAAGATTATCTGACATGCCTGCATGAGAATTGTCATTGGCAACTCCACTGCTCAGGCGCAATGGTACCTTCAATTACAAGATAAAACTCATCATAAAACTCAAGCGGCAAAAGTTTCTCGAGAGCTGGTCTAAGACTGCGGAATCAGCTTCAACAGGAACTAAGGACCATCACAAACTCACCACCTTCCATCCAAAAGCAAAGAATATTTCTTCAACTTGCCGTCTCTAATATAAACACAGAGAAGCACATACATGATATAATAAAATAAAAAACAAACAAGCAAAAAACAACGTACCAAACCAAAACACTATGGTGCACACACAGTTCTCCCCCAGGGAGAGGATGAGAGCAAGAACAAACCACACATGACAGATGTTAGTCATAGTGCTTAATGCACAACTGGAAGGTGCTCAGTTACTGCAGTGATGAGACAGTCAAAGAATTAGAATAGAACTAGTCATTTCAGATCTCCCTAAAATCACAGTTGGCCACTTTATTTTTCCTTGCCAACTTCCCTGTAGCTCCATCTTTCAGGAACCTCTGTGTTCCTTCCTCCTACTCCTCCCCTTGGCTAATCAAGGCTCCTCAAATAGTTTTTTGCTATTCAGATTATTTGTGATTTCCCCCTGCCTGTGACCATTAGGAGCCATATTAATTTCTTCCATCTCTGACATGTTATGAAAATTCGCAATGTATTGTTTTTATGAAACTAATCTCAACTCCTTACTGCTTAGACATTCTCAATATCCTATTAGCCCCATATCTTAAACATTCGTAATACCCTATTTATGCCATATCTTTTTTTCTTTTTAGACCATATTTGGTGCTGCTTTATTCTTAAAATAATGCCAAGCACTCTACTCCCTGCATTGTTTGTGCAATATCTCTCTGATCATAAATTTTATAGACGGCTAATAGAATGCAAACACATTAGCAGTAACACACAGAAATCCTGATGCCACAGGGTAAATAGGAAATGCAACAACACATTTACAATTTTGACCAGTGAAGTACCAACACTACTCATTGATCTCATTAAAGGCTAATCTACATGCTGAGGAAATAAAGTTCACTGAGATTTTTAGATCCTTAAAAACAAACAGACAAAATCTACAGACTAAATTCATTTTAAAACAACTCAAATAGAAAAATAACCCATCAAGGAAGGCATGAAATTCAAGTTCTTCTACTCTCTATTAGACTAGAGTTAATAATTACTCTATTATTGAACAATAACTTCCTTCCATGCAACAATTATATGTAAATCTCCTCTGCTATGTTAAAATAAAAGTATCAGCACACAGATTAATACCAATACTTTTATTTTATTAATAAGTTTATTTGAGGAAAAGGGGTTGAGCAAAAGAAGTGAGAAAAGGGGGTTAGTATGCAGGATCAATATCTTATTTGCATGCTCTTTATTCCTTTATCATAAAGGGAAGAGAGAGAGAAAATAAATTTGCTGAGGCCAGGTCTACACTACACACTTACTTCTGTATAAGTACATTGCTATCTCTGAGCAACTTAGGGATGGTCTACCAGGGAGATCAATGCTGCTGCAATTGATGCAGCAGGGATTGATTTAGTGGGTCTAGTGAAGATATAGCTACCGCCTCTTGTAGAGGTGGAATAATTAAGATGATGCTGATGCAGCATTTGTAGTATAGACTTACACTGAGATCCTTTCTCCTTTTTGCTGCACCCTAAATGTTAGACATTCACATTTAAATCACACCATTTCCACCTGGACACTTTTGAAACCAAACTTCATGGATGACACTTTATAGGGACCTGAGCTCTTCACCCAACTCTGCAATAGACTGCGTGCCCACAGACAAGTCACGTAACTTCTCTGTTCCCAAGTTTCTCCATCTGTAAAATGGGAATAAATATAGTTATCCACCTTTAAGAACAATAGGTGAAAAGCACCTGTTAGGCACAAACTACTGTGGTATTGGTAAAGATGATTGATGACAAAATAAGCTTTACACACTGCTAAATTATTCAAGTACATCTACTCCAGTTTTATTTCTGGCAACACCAGAATGAATCTCACTGCCATTACCCTACAGGAAGCAGCAGCATTGAATAAAATGACTACACAACATAATTCATACATTAATCTCTCTTTTGGCTGGAATATGCATTTCTATTTGAGTCATTTTAGGCAAGAAAAGAAAATCTTTACTCTTAGGAAATATCTGTCTGATACAGTACAGAGTGGAGCTGAGCAAATAATTCCTAGGGAAGAATTTGATAAATTAATTTTTTTTCTGTTGTGGAATATCTACAAGTAGATTGAGATTTCCTTGAATGCATTTATTATTCAAATGTATTCAACAACTACATTTCCCAGTGTTTCCCTCTATGGCTCTGTTGTTGTGATTACATAAGTTACATGAAGCTAGATCCTCAGCTGCTGTAAATCAGTATAGCTCCATTGATTTAATTTGTTTGTTTTCATTATTCACTCACTCTTTCAGAGGCAATAAAACAACAAATTCTGTAGTTACAATAGTTGTATAACTTATACTAGTTTTATAACTATGATGTACTGTATATGTAGGTATCAGGGGGTAGCCGTGTTAGTCTAGATCTGTAAAAGCAGCAAAGAGTCCTGTGACACCTTATGGACTAACAGATGTTTTGGAGCATGAGCTTTCGTGGGTGAATACCCACTTTGTCGGATGCATGTAGTGGAAATTTCCAGGGGCAGGTATATATATGCAAGCAAGAAGCAGGCTAGAGATAACGCGGTTAGTTCAATCAAGGAGGATGAGGCCCTCTTCTAGCAGCTGAGGTGTGAAAACCAAGGGAGGAGAAACTGGTTTTGTAGTTGGCAAGCCATTCACAGTCTTTGTTTAATCCTGAGCTGATGGTGTAGGTTATGTCATATACCCAATTTGGATCTAGTTTGTAAATAAATCTAGTTCTTTTCAATGTTTTTGCAATAGCTTGGATGGTGGAAAAGACGGTTACTCACCTTTGTAACTGTTGTTCTTCAAGATGTATTGCTCATATCCATTCCAATTAGATGTGCGCGTGCCGCGTGCACGTTCATCGGAGACTTTTTACCCTAGCAACACTCGGTGGGCCAGCAGGTCGCCCCCTGGAGTGGCGCCGGTATGGCGCCTGATATATACCCCTGCTGGCTCGCCCGCTCCTCAGTTCCTTCTTGCCGGCTACTCTGACAGAGAGGAAGGAGGGCGGGTGTGGAATGGATATGAGCAACACATCTCGAAGAACAACAGTTACAAAGGTGAGTAACCGTCTTTTCTTCTTCGAGTGCTTGCTCATATCCATTCCAATTAGGTGATTCCCAAGCCTTACCTAGGCGGTGGGGTCAGAGCGAGATGTTGCAGACTGTAAAACCACTGCGCTGAAAGCGGCATCGTCTCTAGCTTGCTGGACCAGCGCATAGTGTGATGCGAAGGTGTGTACAGAAGACCATGTGGCTGCACGGCAGATTTCCTGTATGGGGACGTGAGCCAAAAACGCGGCCGACGAGGCCTGAGCCCTGGTAGAATGGGCGGTAAGGGGCCCCGTTGGCACACAGGCCAAGTCATAGCATGTCCTGATGCAGGACATGACCCAGGATGCGATACGCTGGGAGGAGATTGCCATGCCTCTCATTCGTTCCGCTACTGCCACAAACAATTGTGGTGAACGTCGGAAGGGTTTAGTTCTCTCAATGTAGAACGCGAGGGCCCTTTGGACATCCAAGGAGTGGAACTGTTGCTCTCTTCGGGATGAATGCGGCTTCAGGTAAAAGACTGGCAGGAAGACGTCTTTGTTAATATGGAAGGCAGAGACAACCTTAGGGAGGAACGCCGGGTGCGGTCGCAGCTGTACCCTGTCCTTATGGAACACCGTATACGGAGGGTCCACGATCAGAGCCCGAAGCTCCGAGACTCGCCGGGCTGACGTAATAGCGACTAGGAAGGCCACCTTCCAGGACAGGTATAGCACCGAGCATGTGGCTAAGGGTTCGAAGGGGGGCGCCATGAGCCTGGTCAGGACAAGGTTCAGGTCCCAAGTAGGGGTAGGCCGTTTGACCTGAGGGTATAGTCGCTCCAGGCCCTTGATAAACCTAGACACCATCAGGTGAGAAAACACGGACTTGCCAGCCTCGCCTGGATGGAAGGTGGATATAGCCGCGAGGTGGAAGTGCAGAGAGGAGATCGCCAAGCCCTGCTGCTTGAGAGACCCCACATAGTCCAGAATGGTGGGGACTAGCACGGCGAGAGGGTCATGGCCGTGCTGGCTACACCAGCAGCAGAAGCGTTTCCATTTCGCTAGGTAGGTTGAACGCGTGGAAGGCTTCCTGCTGCCCAACAACACTTGTTGTACTTCATCGGAACAGCACAACTCGGACTGGCTTAGCCAGCCAGGAGCCATGCAGACAGATGGAGGGACTGTAGATCCGGATGGCGCATCCTGCCGAAGTCCTGTGTGATCAGGTCCGGCCAAAGAGGTAGGGCAATCGGATTCGCCAGGGACAGATCGAGCAGCATGGTGTAGCAAGGCTGCCGCGGCCACGCGGGAGCAATCAGGATGAGGCAGGCCTTGTCTCTCCGGACCTTGATCAGGACTCAGTGGACGAGAGGGAAGGGTGGAAAGGCGTAGCAAGGATGACCCATCCACGGTATGAGGAACGCGTCCGACAGGGAGCCCGGGGAGCGACCCTGTAGAGAGCAGAACACCTGGAATTTTCTGTTCAATCTGGAGGTGAACAGATCTGTCTGGGTAAACCCCCACCTCTGGAAAACGACAGAGAGGACGTCTGGACTGATGGACCATTCGTGGGACAGGAAGGATCTGCTCAGGTGATCCACAAGGGTGTTCCGCACTCCCGGGAGAAAGGAGGCCACTAGATGAATAGAGTGGGCTATGCAAAAGTCCCACAGACGTATTGCTTCCTGACACAGCGGGGAGGACCGGGTCCCGCCCTGCTTGTTGATGTAATACATGGCCGTTGTGTTGTCCGTGAATACCACAACACAACGGCCGTGCAAATGGCGTTGGAATGTCTGGCATGCTAGGCGAACTGCCCGTAGCTCCCGCACATTGATGTGAAGAGTCAACTCTCTCTGTGACCATAGACCCTGTGTACTCAGGGTCCCCAGGTGCGCACCCCAGCCCAGCGATGACGCGTCCGTTGTCAGGGACACTGAGGGCTGAGGGGCGTGAAACGGTAGGCCTGCACACACTTGGGAGGGCGTTGTCCACCAGCCTAGGGAACTTAGAACAATCGGTGGAATCGTTACGATTGTGTCTATGGCATCCCTGCCTGGCCGATAGACCGACGTGAGCCAGGTCTGCAGCGGGCGCATGCGGAGTCTTGCATGTCTGGTGATGAAGGTGCATGCGGCCATGTGCCCCAGGAGAGTGAGGCACATTCGAGCAGACATGGTAGGGAAGGCCTGCAGGCTTGTGACCATGGACACTATGGCTTGGAATCGGTGCCGGAGGAGGCTGGCCGTTGTGAGGTTGGAGTCCAGCACTGCCCCGATGAACTCTATGCTCCGCGTAGGCACCAGAGTGGATTTGTCCGGGTTGATGGTCAGACCTAGGCTCGCAAACAGCTCCTTGATGATGATGATGTGCCCGGTCACCTGCGCCTCCGACGTGCCTCGAATGAGCCAGTCGTCGAGGTAAGGGAAGACATGGATACGACGACGGCGCAGGGCAGCGGCGACGACCGCCATACACTTGGTGAACACCCGGGGGGCTGAGGAGAGCCCAAAGGGGAGGACCGTGAATTGGTAGTGGTCCTGATTTACCACAAAGCGAAGATACCACCTGTGCGGGGGAAAGATCGCAATGTGGAAGTATACGTCCTTCATGTCAAAAGCGGCGTACCAATCTCCGGGATCCAAGGAGGGAATGATGGTTCCTAAGGTTACCATGCGGAACTTGAACTTTTTGATGAATTTGTTCAGTCCTCGCAGGTCCAGGATGGGTCGAAGGCCCCCTTTTGACTTGGGGATTAAGAAGTACGGGGAATAAAACCCCTTGCCCCTTAGCTCCCTTGGCACCTCCTCTATAGCTCCAATGAGCAGGAGCTTGTGAACCTCCTGGAGGATAAGTTGCTCCTGAGAGGGGTCCCCGAAGAGGGACGAGGAGGGAGGATGGGAGGGGGGTGGAGAAACAAACTGAAGATGGTAACCAAACTGCACCGTGCTCAGGACCCAACGATCTGAGGTTAGCTGGGACCATGACGGCAGGAAGGGGCGGAGGCGGTTGAGGAAATGAAGTGGATCCAGGGAAGGGATTGGTAAGCTGCTCTCGGGCGCACCTTCAAAAGTTCACCTTGGGTCTCTGTGGTGGCTTGTCGGACCCGGAAGTATTACACCTTTGAGGACCTGGTTGACGTCTACGGTTCAGCCGACCTCGCCTCCGGTTGAAATCTTGTCTGGGGTGAGGCGGGGGGTAAGTGCGCTGATGGTAGGGGCGGAATGGCCTTCTCTGAGTCTGGGGCGTGTGCATACCCAGTGACCGCATGATGACTCGGTTATCCTTCAGGTTCTGTAGCCTGGGATCTGTCTTTTCAGAGAAAAGGCCCTGCCCATCGAATGGCAGGTCCTGAATCGTGTACTGTAGCTCCGGTGGTAGTCCAGAAGACTGCAGCCACGATATACGGCACATGGCTACGCCCGATGCCAGTGTTCTTGCTGCCGAATCTGCGGCATCTAAGGACGCTTGTAGGGAGGTCCTGGCGAGCCTCCTGCCCTCTTCCAGGAGAAATGAAAATTCCTGGTGTGAGTCCTGGGGAAGCAGCTCCGTAAATTTGCCGACAGCCTCCCAGGTGTTGTGGCTGTAATGACTCAGGAGGGCTTGCTGGTTCGCCACACGGAGCTGAAGGCCTCCCGCGGAGTACACCTTGCGGCCCAGAAAGTCCATGCACCTGGCTTCCCTGGATTTTGGTGCAGGAGCTTGTTGGCCGTTGCGTTCTGTACCACCAAGGAGCAGGGAGCGGGGTGTACATAGAGGTACTCATACCCCTTGGATGGTATCATATATTTCCTTTCCACTCCGCGGGCAGTGGGTGGAATGGAGGCCGGAGACTGCCAGATGGTGTCTGCCTTCGCCTGGATCGACTTGATGAAGAGGAGGGCTACCCTGGTCGGTGCCTCTGCAGAAAGGATGCTTACCACCGAGTCCTCCACTTCCGGGACTTCCTCGACAGGAAGGTTCATGTTCTGGGCAACTCGCCTCAGAAGGTCCTGGTGTGCCCGGAGATCAATTGGTGGGGGCCCTGATGAAGATGTGCCCGCAACCGCCTCATCTGGGGACGAGGAAGAAGACACCCCAGGGAGGAGTGGTTCCTGAACTGAAGCCTCGTCCAGAGGGACCTCCACTTCCTGAGCATCCTGCTGTGCCAGGGGATCCATAGGGACTTCCTCCATACCTGAGTGGGCGGGGGGGGGGGGGGCGGCTGACCGTGGCCTCCGGTGCCCGATGCTCTGATTGGTCAGAGCGAGCGGGGCCCGAAGGTTCTCCCTGGGCTTGGTGGTATGCCCAGGGCATCCAAAAGGACCACTGTGGTGGTCCCTGGTCCGGGTGGGCCTGCACATCTGAACCCCCATAAGAGGCGCTGTCCATTCGGGAAGAAGTGGATGAGTGCCTTGAAGGCCATGGAGGAGCTGTCGATGACTGCGTCAGGCCTCTGCGCACCCCGACGTCGCTGTGCGGTGCCGGCGAGCGGTACCGGGAGTCATGGTGGTACCTTGATCTGGACCGGGACCTGCTACCAGCTCGGTGCCGGGAGGTCGACCGGTGCCGTACGCTGCCGTGCCGGGATCGTCGGTGCCGCGATCTAGACCGGTGCCGAGAGTAGTATGACGGCGACCGGGATCTTGAACGGTGCCGCGAGTATGACCGGTGCCGCAGGTAGCAGTCTCGGGACTGTGAGCGGCGTCTGGATCTCGAGCGGCGTCGTTGAGAGTGGTCCCTCGATCTGGAACGGGACTGATGCTCAGTAGTGCCCAGCGAATGCGGCCGCACCATGGCGGGCTTGCCCATCGATTGGAGAACCCGCACTGGCGGTGCCGGGGGTTGGGGCAGCTCGGGCTCTGTCATGGCGATGAGGTCGCGTGCAACGGAGAAGGTCTCCGGCGTGGAGGGTGCAATGAGCTCAACCGCTGTTCTCACTGGGGAGCTGAGATGCACCGGACTCAACGGTCCCTGAGGAGCCGGAGTTGACAGTGCGACGACGCTCGGTGCCGCGGCGGATGACGGTGCCGGGCGGTCAGGTTTGGAGGCACGCTCCGACTGTGGTGCAGTTGTAGGCACCGCAGGAGCACTGTGCTTCTTGCTCCTCGGGGAGAGGGAGCGGTGCCGGCTAGGGTGCCGGGCTGGTGCTGAGCGGGAAGTTGAAGCCTTTGCCGGTGCCGGGCGGTCCGGAGCAGAGGCGACACTTGGCCCCGGTGCCGGAGTCGGTGCCGACGGTGGGGGAGTCAGCGCTGCCTCCATCAGGATCTGCTTCAGGCGACTGTCCCGCTCCTTCGTTCGGGGCTTGAACGCCTTGCAGATCCGGCACTTGTCCACAAGGTGGGACTCGCCTAGGCACCTCAGGCAGGAGTCATGTGGATCTCCTGTTGGCATCAGCCGATGACAGGCCGCACAAGGCTTAAAGCAAGGTGAACCGGGCATGGGTCCCGGCACCGCGGGGAGGAAAAGGGGCGAACCCCCGATCCTCTATATAACTATCTACAACTACACTTAACTAACTTTATAACTATAATTATTACTATAATAACAGAACTATATACACTAAACTGCAGAAGAGTGAAACACTAGGGAGGTGGAGAACGGCTAGCTGTGCTCCACAGTTCCAACGACCGACACGGGCGGTAAGAAGGAACTGAGAAGCGGGCGGGCCAGCAGGGGTATATATCAGGCGCCATACCGGCGCCACTCCAGGGGGCGACCTGCTGGCCCACCGAGTGTTGCTAGGGTAAAAAGTCTCCGACGAACGTGCACACGGCGCGCGCACACCTAATTGGAATGGATATGAGCAAGCACTCGAAGAAGGACTAATATATACAAGGCACATGCACATGCTGACTGAACTGACTATCAATCGTTGCAGAGAGTGCTGCCTATCAAGAAGATTTGATCCAAAGGCGACAACTGGAGCTAGCATTGGACAGCACAAGTGACAAAAGGAGAAGCGCTGTTTGAGATTTTTTTTTCTCAGTCTGTACTACTAATTCTGGGAAAGGTGAGCATACAATATACAAAGCTAACATTTCCTATGGCAATGCAATATCTGGCTAGTCCATCTCATCCAAAGTCAGGCCTTCTTCTGTAAAACCAGTCTTAAATTTGTTAAGAGAGATATGTTCTTAAGAGTCTTTCCAGTTTCCTTCTTGGGTGGAAATGCCTGGCAGATTTTTGGAGCAGCTCCTGCCTAACCAAGTGGCAATAATGTGGACTTGGCTGCTATTCCTAGTTCTGTTATGTGACCTTGGGCACTTCCCTTTCTCAGACTCAGAGTCCTCATGGGCATAATGGGTATATAATGATACCTCTGCAAAGAGCTTTGATAACTATGGATGAAAAGTGCTAGGTATCATTATTTATGAAAAGATAAATCTTTAGGGAAAGAGACCCTCAGACGCTGAGCACTTTTGCCTGATACAGGTTTCTGAATCTGGGTCCTGATTCACCAAAGTCTGTAAGCATGTGCTTTACTGTATATTTAAATAACCAATTTTGTGTCTCTCCAGTATCAGGGTCTGTCTTAAGTGCAGTCTCTTGTATTTAAATAATATTTTTATTGTGGGTTGCCTTCAAAAAGGACAAGCAATACAAAGTGAAACATATCAGTTAATCAATAACCTAGACAATCTGCAGTATATTTACAGCCATCATCCCCAGTCATTAGTAGTGAGATGCTCATTACCTGATTAACAAACAAAGAATGAATGAAGATGTTGATGTGGTTTTTATGGAGCTGTCTTTTTCTCTGGGGTTCCTGCAGTATAAGGCAGTCAAATCTCAACATAATCTTCGGTGGAGTTTCTATTAAAAAATAAAACCTTTTCTCAGTAAAACAATAGACTATAAAATCCAATGCATGACTTTGAAGTAGCAATTGCTGCCTACAGGAATCTTCACCTGCTCTTAATTAAATCAACATTAAGTCACAAGACCAGCCCCTTAGTCACAAGACCAGTCCCTCGCTGCAACCAGCAGAGATTCCCCCGTGGCTCGCAGCCCCAAGCATGCGCTTGGCGTGCTGGTGCCTGGAGCCACCCCTGCCCTTAGTAGGAGGGCTCAAAAGTGTGCAGTTTGTAGGCTCAGGCCCTTAACTTTACCCATAGCTGTTAGAATAGGAAGAAGCATAAAAGTTTGATGGTAAGCAATCAGTGATTTGACAAGACAACCTGCCTTGCTAACAATCGTGTCATATCCTTATGAAATGCACAGGTGAGTGTGCCATGTCCTCATATAGTACCACCCAGAGTACCAAAGCCTACTACTGCTACTAGCTAATGGAGGTGGTTTCTTGTTTAGTTTTTTTTATAAAGCACAAGGGGTAGAGGCCTGTGCTTTAGAGCTAAAGATCCAATGTTCTAGCCACATTAGCAACCCATGGTGATGGGTATCAGTACCATTATGCTTTGGCTGAAACCTTGTTATGGGTTAAGTTAAAACCTACTTCAGACTGATGCGTAAACACACCCTTCATTTAACATAATTGTAAAAGACGTTAAGGGACCACACCTCAAACAAGGCCTAATAGAGTCTTCCTAGAAATTAACACCTTGTGGGTGAGTATTGGGTATTGTGGGTATCGTATATTGTGGGTACTGGGTATTGTGACCAGTTAGCTGTGGGAGAGAACACACAGAAATTGAGAACATGCAACAATGGAGAGGAGGCAAAAAACAAGAAAGCCAAGCAGTAGCCTGTGAGCACAGTGTGACACTGGGTAAAGTTAGAGAGAGAGGGCTTTGGAGACGATTGGCTGAAGAGGTTTAGGGCTGTAAGCTAAGCAACCGCTCTTTCTGTTCTTGGTTCCTCCTGCATTTGGAAAAGCAGGACTTTGTACACTCCTTGTGAATAAAGAAGATTGCATCAAGAGAATACCACACTCTAGCAATGTCTGCTTCCAACTGGAACATCCCTAGGGCCCTCAGATTTGACTAGGCACTGGGGTTGAAAAGAGGCAACAACACTAACAACCCAATGCACCAAACCAGAGAGGAGGAAAATCATGCTGCACCATATCTGATCACTTGCTTCATGGTCCCTCACCTTTTTTGACCTGGTCCATTGTTTGCATAGAGCTTTTGCCAAGGCCTAGACACAGCTAAGTATCATGTAAGGATAAGCGTTTTCAAATAGCACCTTTCCCTCCCAGCATACCCCTGCTGCAGCTTTTTCTGAAGTTCTTATTTCCAGAACATCATGGAAAGCAGAGCTCAGTAAGGATCATATCCAAAGCCCATTGACTTCAGTGTGCTGTGAACCCATCTCTAAGTGATTTGCAGTGATCTAATGCTGCTGTTTATGCAAACACGTGACTTATCTTGGTTTATTTAACCTGTTTTCCTTTTATTTATCTAAAATTGTCTATCAGCAGAATCTGCCCACACAATTTTTCCTTTGAAGATTCCTCTTAAGCAGCCATATTCCTAATTCCACCTGCATTTGAATGGCACAGAACAAACCACCCAGCTATGTTCTTATGTTTGTACCTGGTCTGAAGGAACTGTTAATGTCTAATGTCAATGTATATGTTGTAGTTTCTGTGCACATTTATGCATGAAATCCCTACTTTTACATGTGCTAAAGTTGTGATCAGAGTAAAAAACATGGAGTTTTCAAGAAGCCTTTGAAAATATGCTTTTATTTCACTGAAATAAAGGGAAATCAATAGGGTTGTCAAGCAATTAAAAAAAATAATCGCAATTAATCACACGGTTAAACAATAATAGAATACCATTTATTTAAATATCTTTGGATGTTTCCAACATTTTCAAATATCTTGGTTTCAATTACAACACAGATAGAAAGTGTATGGTGTTCACTTTATATTTATTTTTTATTACAAATATTTGCACTGTAAAAATCAAAAGAAATAGTATATTTCAATTCATCTAATACAAGTACTGTAGTGCAATCTCTTTATAATGAAAGTTGAACTTACAAATGCAGAATTATGTACAAAAATAACTGCACTCAAGAATAAAACAGTGTAAAACTTTAGAACCTACAAGTCCACTCAGTCCTACTTTAGCCAATCACTCAGAAAAACAAGTTTGGTTACAATTTTGCAGGAGATAATGCTGTCTACTTCATGTTTACAATGTCACCTGAAAATGAGAACAGGCATTCACATGGCACTGTTGTAGCTGGCATTGCAAGATATTTACTTGCCAGATGCGCTAAAGATTCACATGTCTCTTCATGCTTCAACCACCATTCCAGAATATATGTGTCCATGCTGATGATAGGTTCTGCTCGATAACGATCCAAAACACAGTGGACAAATGCATGTTCATTTTCATCATTTGAGTCAGATGCCACCAGCAGAAGTTTGATTTTCTTTTTTGGTTGTTCAGGTTCTGTAGTTTCCTCATCGGAGGGTGGCTCTTTTAATACATCTGAAAGCATGCTCCACACCTCGTCCCTCTCAGATTTAGGAAGGCACTTCAGATTCTTAAACCTTGGGTCGAGTGCTGTATCTATCCTTAGAAATCTCACGTTGGTCTCTTCTTTGCATTTTGTCAAATCTGCAGTGAAAGTGTTCTTAAAACGAACATGTGCTGGGTCATCATCCAAGATTGCTATAACATGAAATATATGTCAGAATGTGGGTAAAACAGAACAGGAAACATACAATTCTCTCCCAAGGAGTTCAGTCACAAATTTAATTAATGCATTATTTTTTTAATGAGCATCATCACCATGGAAGCATGTCCTCTGGAATGGCGTCTGAAGCATGAAGGGGGCATATGAACATTTAGTATATCTGGCATGTAAATACCTTGCAAAGCTGGCTACAAAAGTGCCATCTGAATGCCTGTTCTCATTTTCAGGTGACACTATAAATAAGAAGCAGTCAGCAGTATCTCCCGGAAATGTAAACAAACGTGTTTGTTTTAGGAATTGGCTGAACAAGAAGTAGGACTGAGTGGACTTGTAGGCCCTAAAGTTTTACATTGTTTTGTTTTTGAGTGCAGTTATGTAATAAAAAAATCTACATTTGTAAGTTATGCTTTCACAAAAAAGAGATTGCACTTAAGTACTTGTATGAGGTGAATTGAAAAATACTATTTCTTTTGTTTATCATTTTTACAATGTAAATATTTGTAATAAAATAGTAATATAAAGTGAGCACTGTACACTTTGTATTCTCTGCTGTAATAGAAATCAATATATTTAAAAATATAGAAAAACATCCAAAATATTTAATAAATTTAAATTGATATTCTATTGTTTAACAGTGTGATTAATTGCGATTCATTTTTTTAATTGCAGTTTATTTTTGTGAGTTAATCCCATGCATTAACTGTGACTAATTGACAGCCCTAGGAATTAACTTGAATGTGCAGCAGTGTTATTGCTTTGCCTGCTATTGCCATGAATTTAAAGGAGGAATATTGGGTTGAATTCTTCCAAAACTGCACTCCTTTCCTCGCCTCTCACCTTACCTTTTTTTCTCTATGTCCTTATTTTCTTTCTAACAGTTTCTTTCATCACCTCTTTACTTGTCATCCCTTCTTCTTGTCTGCTCCTCTTGTTTCACTATCTATTTCTATTCTCCTCATCTGCTCCAATCCTATTGCTCTAACACCTCATATTTTTTCCTTGTAGGCCTTCCTTCACATTGTTTTTCCCACTCGCTCTTTCCTATCCCATTTCCCTAATGGCTTTCAAATTGCAGCAGGTTAAGAGCAGTTTCCCTTCTTGGCTGGTGCTGATGGAGCATTTCAGGAACTCTGTCTTCCAGTGGGGAGTGTCTAGCCTTCTCTTCTGCCATTAAGGAGGAATGATCTGGCACCATGACAAATACATGATTAAAAAATGAACTAGCTAAAGCCAGAAAATTGTCCAATGGCGTGACATTTGCAGATCCTAATTTTTTTTATCCTTCCCATTTTCTAAGGTTCCTTGAGGCAGAGAATTAGACTTTAATATAAAGAATTTTAAACAAAATGTTATCATGAGCCTTTATAGGTATGTAGTGCTGAATGGAATGCTGAAAGCAACAAGTAACTAAATTGGTAGCCCTTTTGTTTTCTTATCACGCAAATCTGTTGCTGAATGCTAACAAGCAGGTCTTTATATCCTAAGTCCACTTGTTAATAGACCAGTATTCTTATCATGATGTTTCGTTGAACTTGAACTAGGTGTATAAATTTAAAGATTGGAATATGGGAAATTACTAAATTATATAGCATCAGAGAGATGTTACAAAGAAATTCTGATATTTTGCGGCAAAATATTGCCAATTATGGTAGCTGTCAATTTAACAATAGACTTATTCACTATGGTGTTTGATTAATGTGAAATTATTCAGTTGGCTACCTTGTAGTTGGCCTATTTTTGTGTCCAATTAGTATGCTAATAATGGTAATTATGTTCTATACTGCATGTCTCATCACCTAGAGGGTTTTTAAAATGATAAAATAATGAGAATAAACAAGCTGATGCTGACATTCACTGGGCCATTCTAATTACTTACTGAGAGCACACTGGGGAATCAACACTCAACCAAAGAAAACGATTCTTGCTTACTTTGTTAAAACTACTCTTTTCAAAGAGCATTAATAGTTTGCTGCTGTTTTCTTTATTACACGGGACTGCACTTCCCCCCTCCCTTTATTTGCTTTGTTAATGTACAGTAACAGTGCAAAAAAAAAAGAATCAGATTATATTAGACTTTTTTGATAATTGTTTGCAGAAGGTGTCAGAAAAACAAATAACTGTAATTGCTGAATTATGCACCTTGGTAATGGCTACCATTTATTTCTTCATTGTTGTGATAAACATACCATCACCTCTCCTACCAAGACTGTGTGATACCTTTTCAGTGTGGAAAGGAGCAGTTTAACTACTGCCAATGTCATGTGTTTGGGTGAACTTTTTTTCTCCATGCAGTGCCCAAGAGTATACCCAGGTAGTATGTATTCTCCTCAGTTTAATAGCACCCAGGCCCTCTGTACAGGAGCTAATGGCCACATTTTCAGAAACGCTGACCAGCCACTGCTACCTTTATCTTCTGTTAAGCATTGTAATTGCTCAGCACTTCTTCAAAGGAGGCCATGTGGATGGGTCTGTCCATCTAGCTGAGGTGCTTCAAGCCTGTCTCGCTCCCCACGTTTCCTGTTCCACTGATGACGCCTCAATAACAGACTGTCCAAGGAACATGGGCCCTCTGACTCTGGTTCACCAATCATGATACAGTAAGGACCTATAGTCATAATGCTCAGGCATAAAAACCTTCCTATTACATCATTTTACACAGATTTCCTCTTACTTTTCCAGCAGAGGGCATAGTTGTGGATAATGCGTTTAACACATATTTACTGAATCTGCTTTTAGGCTGGCCTTAGATATTCTACTCAATTTTTAAAAGATTGCTTGAACAATGCTACTGGGATGCTAGAACAATTTTCTCCCTAGAGATAAAGAAAAAAGTATGTTTCACAAAATGCTTCATCCTAATCTTTCATTAGGTAACATTAACAGTAACTCTAGTGGCTGTCTGTATTAAGAAAGTTTGTTGAGAAGTTGGTTGTGAAAGACATCTGTTAACACAATAGAGTGAAAATTCAAGATTTGTCCAATTTTGGTGCAAATGAAATTTTGTTTAGTGAAATGGAATGTACTGTAGGGAAGAAATATGTGCAAGGACTCTTGAATTCTTAAAAATCCAAATATTCTGGATTAATGCAAAACATTTTCAGACGAAATAATGAATACAAGTTTTAGTTAACTGAAAACAAACATTCAGAAGAAAAAAGTTCTCCTTAAAATGATTACTATTGCAATACATAAGAAAAACCACAGACTGACCTCCTGTATGAAACTGGCCAAAGAATTTCCCCAAAATAATTCCCAGAAAATACCTTTTAGAAAAACATCCAGTCTTGATTTAAAAGTTGTCAGGTGATAGATAGTCCACCACGACTCCTGGTAAATTTTTCCAAGGGTTAATTATGTCCAATCCTGAACAGAGAAACACCTTTAAAAATCTGATGCTCTTAGGGCTTGTCTACACTGCCCCACAGTTCAGAATATGGAGGCA
Organism: Gopherus evgoodei; assembly: GCF_007399415.2. Taxonomy (NCBI): domain Eukaryota; kingdom Metazoa; phylum Chordata; order Testudines; family Testudinidae; genus Gopherus; species Gopherus evgoodei. Next base: position 80,778,580 of record NC_044330.1, on the reverse strand, counting down.
TGAATAGCAGTGCACACCAAAGTACTGCGCTATAACGTCCTTGATATGGACACTGCAGGCACAAACTAAAAGGTTGCTAGTTCACATTAACGTAATCCTCTTCCAACAGGATTACATTAATGAGAGCCTAGAACCTTTTAGTTCACCCCTGAAGCATTCAAACACTGGGAAATTACAGTGCAGTCCTTGGTTCACACTGTCATTCAACCCCCACATAGGCCAAACTGTTAGGCCCTTAGGCTCCTTTGGCAATCCCTGCCTGAATAACTGAGAATCATAAGCTCTGAATAGAAATGTTATGAATGCAATACATAACCCCCCCCAAAACACATGCCCTACTGAACTATGACTAGAAAGAAAAATATTTGAAACAATATTATACTTTTGTATCATTTTGTATATATCGAGTTAGATATAACAATACCTTTTAAAATTATTCTCATAAGTCAAAGTAAAGGTTCCCTGTTGTAAACTCAGTTTACCTCTATTGTGCATTAACTGCTCTTAATTTTTTTAAGGTATGTTTAATGAAATGAAGTGTCAACAATGTGTCATTTATGTGCCCTGTGGTTGATAACTTCTTGTTTCCTGTCTTTTGGAGTTTTGAGTCTTAATATGTCTTAGTTGCTAAAACAACTTTGTAAGTCCCAACAGTAAAGTTTTTTGTCTTGATTATAATAAATAGAAATGATTGAGAATCATATGTAATTTACAAATAATTATCAAACTTTTTTAAAATTAGCAGGTATATGTGCAGTTTAGGAATATAGTTAAAAATGATCAAGAAAGCTGTTTGGAAGAACTGGAAAACTGTATATAGTTTGTCACAGGTTAATGTCATATTCATACTGATAAGCTGAGTGTGAATGTGACAGTTCTTAAAGAATTTATTTGAACCTTTTGAATTTAATCTTTCCAGAAAATTGCTGATATTCTTCTTATGTAAGATTATGTTTTCCAGGATGGGAGGATAATTCAGAAGGGGTACATCCTGCAACTTGACTAGGGGTTCAGTGGTGATTTTTTTATTCCTCTACGTCCATTAAGAGGGTTATAATGAATTTTATATCAAATTATTAAATAATATAATATAAATAATTGTTTTGAGTGAGACAAGATCTGAGAGGTTGCCCCACTACTAATGATCTAGAAGTTGTTTAGTGTAGTTTAAGAGGTATCAGAGTATGAGAGAGTCAAGGCTTCAGTGCACGAGTGTCTAAATATGGATTTAGCAGCCACAGTATCAGATACATTCCAGAATCAAAAACTATGTTTTAAAGCAATTAGGATTGAGTAAATGTGAAAATAAATTTAAAAGTAAAAATTGAGCTAAAAATGCTGGAAATAGTAATTATCGGCTCTTTACAGGTGATCTGGATCAATTCCACTGTCCCTAGTAACTTTTTTTTTTTAATAAAAAGCAGTTGTTATAAATGAGAAGTAGTACCTAGTTGCATTTGGAAGCCGCTTTCTGATAAATAATAATTTCAACAATGACTATCACAAAATAAATTCCAGGGTAATTTCTCACAGAGCATGTAATTCAGTCAGCAATAGAGTGCCATATAGACTGTGATGCTTTAATTGTGAGCTTTTGTCACATTCACTCATAATTAGGCTATAAAAAGTTAACAGGTAGATTCAAATAATATATATATTACACATTGTAAATATTTTTTCATAGTTTGATACTTTAGGGATACCGTACTTTATTGCAGGATCCCATATATAAAGTTTCTCATACACATATTAGAAATTTAAGTAAGTATTTAGTGGCAGATTCTGCCTTCAGAGTATTCTTTTAACCCATTCGCTAGAATAATAAAACAGCTTGTGACTTTAAACCAGCAAAATAAGAATGTTACTGGAAAACTTGGTGTAGAAATAGTGACTTTTCAATAACATGAAAACATGCTTTAGCTAAGCTGTGGATGCAACTTTTGCCATTGCAGAACAAATGGCCAGGCTAATTTGCTGTGATATACTTGGTAGTTAAATACATGCTATACAGTAAAAACAAAAACAGAAATCTCTATAGGTAAAATAAATGGTAAAAAAAGTTTTAAAACATGGCTGTTATAGAAGTATGGCTTTTTTTTCTATTCTAGTATCATTAATATACCCTGGGACGTTTCACAGTAGAGCTGGCCTGTTGGGTATCTGGGGATACCTGTGACAATTTAAACAGATAATCAGATGTGTTAAATAAATGAAAAGCTGAAATTACTCAACTAATGCATTTATTCCCTCTTTATTTACAAAAGGGAGACTTTCAAAAAGGCATAAAGGAGAGTCAATGGGAACTGGCTGCCTAATTTGCCTTAATTTTCTTTAAAAATATCCTCCTCAATTGCTATCTGTGCCAGCCTAGGGGTACTGCATCTCTAGTCACTGCAGTAATCTGTCATTTCTGGCAACAGTGGCAAAGAAGAGCATGATGTGGCGGATGTCCAAGTAGAATGGGTCAGATTTTCAAAAGTCAGTGGGACTTGTGCACCTCAGTCACGTAGGTGCTTTTCAAAAATCACACCCCATATCCATAAACTGATATGGAAACCCACATATCTTGCATAGCACTTCAGAACTGATTGGCTTGCATAGGTGAAAGTGGTGCTTAAAATGGTGCATCAATATGGTGTAACATACATATTTTCTAATGGTCAGTAAAAGTGGATATTGATGAAGAGTCCTGGCATCAAGGACTTACTCTAAGGGCTGAAGGTTGTCTGGTCTAGCAGTCAAGCTGAGCTGGAGCCCATTCAGCAGGATGGCAGCCAATGAGAAGGAGTCAGAGGAATCACTAGAACCTGGTTTAATTAGCAAGCGACTGTGTCAAAGTCATGCCCAGTCAGAGACTGGAGATCACAGATAGTACCAGGCTGGAATCAGGAGGCAGGAATCAAGGTCAGAGTCAGGCCAGAGATCAAAGGTAGTACCAGGCAAGAGTCAGGCTAGGATGGAAGGCAAGGTGATGCCTGGAGGCACAACAGGCCCAAAGTCTGTGTTGTTGACCAGACAGCTTCCTGGGGCACCCTCCAGGATTAAATAGGGTGGTTGGCCAATCAGAAGGCTGCAGGGCACTGTCACTCTGGCTCCCTTGGACGGTACTTCCTGCCTATTCTCCACAGTGCTCGCTGGCTGTAGCTCTGCATGGCCTTCCAGTGGCACTGTGGGAACATCAGCTATCCCAGACTCTGAGATGCAGCTTCTAAACCCCACATCCTTACCCTTAGTCACAATGGGTTAATGTCCTGGCACACAAACACTAGCCCAGACTGAGTCTCTTCTGAGAGTGAAACATTGTTTCTACAGACTTGCACTAATATTGTTTCCCTTTAACACTGAATCTTGACCTTCCTAGAGTTGTACTAATATTTTGCCATCAGAACTCAGCTATATTTTGCCAATGACAGTTAACAAATTAACACTGTAATTTCCTGAGTCAAATCCATTGCTATGACAATGTCAAAGTGCTTAAAATATTAGAAAAGTCAACTACTGCATAAGCACAGTAGCCAGTTTTCAAACTTAAAACACTGAGCTCACTCTGCTAGTTTCTATAATGCACTAGTCCAGTCACACTGTGGACTAACTTCTTACATGTTTTATTTTATTTTATTCTATTTTATATTTAAATGGTCACTTTTTGGCTGTTGCTTTTCTATAGCTCCAAAATATGGTAAGAAAATTAACTCTATAATGGACAAACTGATTAGACCAAAATGTACAATATTTTTTTAAAATTTTCTAAGTTTTATCTCTTTCGTATTTCTCAGTTGTTCACATGCTAACATTGGACTTCTGTCATCTGACTGCAGCTAGAAATGTACCAGGCAAACCCATCATCCATCAAAACATATTCCTATGCCTTGAAAGAATCCCTCTGCAGGGGAAATCACGTGAGTGCTAAATCCAATAACTATCTTGAAGGGACCAAAGATTGTCTCCTTTATAATATGGCAACACTTTGTTATGAATGTTACGATAAAAGGAGAGAGCTCCACGTCCTTTCCTGAACACAGGCTCTCCACTCAGATTCTCATGATCAGCTACAGCAGCATAAGCAAAGAGGGAGCCCAGAAATAAACAAACTAGAACAACATATTAATTTGTTTTCAAGTTACAAGCTGACTTGGGAGATTTCCTAGTGCATGAATGATGCAAGAAGTGAGAGTTCTCTCTCTGGGCTACTGCTTTTAAAATGTAATAGATTAATAGATTCATAGATTCTAGGGTCAGAAGGGACCAATGTGATCATCTAGTCCGACCCCCTGCACAAAGCAGGCCACAGAACTCTACCCATCCACTTCTATAACAAACCCCTAACCTATGTCTGAGTTATTGAAGTCTTCAAATTGTGGTTTGAAGACCTCAAGCTGCAGAGAATCCACCAGCAAGTGACCCATGCCCCACGCTGCAGAGGAAGGCGAAAAACCTCCAGGGCCTCTGCCAGTCTGCCCCGGAGGAAAATTCCTTCCCGACCTCAAATATGGCGATCAGCTAAACCCTGAGCATGTGGGCAAGACTCACCAGCCAGCACTCAGGAAAGAATTCTCTGCAGTAACTCAGATCCCATCCCATCCAACATCCCATCACTGACCACTGGGCATACTTATCTGCTGATAATCAAAGATCAATTGCCAAAATTAGGCTATCCCATCATACCATCCCTTCCATAAACTTATCAAGCTTAATCTTAAAGCCAGATATGTCTTTTGCTCCCACTACTCCCCTTGGAAGGCTGTTCCAGAACTTCACTCCTCTAATGGTTAGAAACCTTCATCTAATTTCAAGTCTAAACTTCCTAGTGTCCAGTTTATGTCCATTTGTTCTTGTATCTACATTGGTACTAAGCTTAAATAATTCCTCTCCCTCCCTAATATTAATCCCTCTGATATATTTATAAAGAGCAAGCATATCCCCCCTCAGCCTTCTTTTGGCTAGATTAAACAAGCCAAGCTCTTTGAGTCTCCTTTCATATGACAGGTTTTCCATTCCTCGGATCATCCTAGTAGCCCCGTCTCTGAACCTGTTCCAGTTTGAATTCATCCTTCTTAAACATGGGAGACCAGAACTGCACACAGTATTCCAGATGGGGTCTCACCAGTGCCTTATATAATGGTACTAACCCCTCCTTATCTTTGCTGGAAATACCTCACCTGATGCATCCTAAAACCGCATTAGCTTTTTTGACGGCCATATCACATTGGCGGCTCATAGTCATCCTGTGATCAACCAATACCCCAAGGTCCTTCTCCTCCTCTGTTGCTTCCAACTGATGTGTCCCCAATGTATATCTAAAGTTCTTATTATTAATCCCTAAGTGCATGACCTTGCACTTTTCACTATTAAATTTCATCCTATTACTATTACTCCAGTTTACAAGGTCTTCCAGATCTTCCTGTATGATATCCCGGTCCTTCTCCGTGTTAGCAATACCCCCCCACTTCGTGTCATCCGCAAACTTTATTAGCACATTCCCGCTTTTTGTGCCAAGGTCAGTAATAAAAAGGTTAAATAAGATTGGTCCCAAAACCGATCCTTGAGGAACTCCACTAGTAACCTCCTTCCAGCCTGACAGTTCACCCTTCAGTACTACCCATTGTAGTCTCCCCTTTAACCAGTTCCTTATCCACCTTTCAATTTTCATATTGATCCCCATCTTTTCCAATTTGACTAATAATTCAGCATGTAGAACCGTGTCAAATGCCTTACTGAAATAGAGGTAAATTAGGTCTACCACATTTCCTTTGTCTAAATAATCTGTCACCTTCTCAAAGAAGGAGATCAGGTTGGTTTGGCACGATCTACCTTTAGTAAAACCATGTTGTAATTTGTCCCAATTACCATTGACCTCAATGTCCTTAACTACTTTCTCCTTCAAACTTTTTTTTCCAAGACCTTACATGCTACAGATGTCAAACTAACAGGCCTATAGTTACTCGGATCACTCTTTCTCCCTTTCTTAAAGATAGGAACTATGTTAACAATTCTCCAGTCGTACGGTACAACCCCTGAGTTTACCGATTCATTAAAAATTCTCGCTAACGGGCTTGCAATTTCATGCGCCAGTTCGTTTAATATTCTCTGATTAAGATTGTCTGGGCCCTCCGATTTTGTCCCATTAAGCTGTTCAAGTATGGCTTCTACCTCAGATGTGGTAATATGCACCTCCATATCCTCATTCCCGTTTGTCATCCTTCCATTACCCTTAAGCTCCTCATTAGCCTTAGTAAAGACTGAGGCAAAGTACTTATTTAGATGTTGGGCCATGCCTAGGTTATCCTTAACCTCCTTTCCATCCTCAGTGTTTAGCAGTCCCACTTCTTCTTTCTTTGTTTTCTTCTTATTTATATGGCTATAGAACCTTTTACTATTGGTTTTAATTCCCTTTGCAAGGTTCAACTCTACTTGGCTTTTAGCCTTTCTCACTTTATCCCTACATGTTCTGACCTCACTAAGGTAGCTTTCCTTGGTAATCCCACCCTTCTTCCACTCCTTGTAGGCTTTCTGCTTTTTCTTAATCACCTCTCTGAGATGCTTGCTCATCCAGCTTGGTCTACAACTCCTGCCTATGTTTTTTTTCCTCTTTCTTGGAAAGGCTTGTGATAGTTTCTGCAGCTGCGACTTAAATCATGCAAAATAGCAAGATAACTGTATATTCATGACTGATTTGTCTGCACCCTTTCAAAATGTGCTGCATATTATTACAGTTACTCACTTCATCATTAGCCATATTTGTTAAACATTCATAAGATGTAACACATTCAGACTGGGATTTTCAGTGGGCCCAAGAGACTTAAGTACTGAAGTCCCATTGTCTTAGGTCTTTTTGAAAATTCCAGTCTCAGATTTTAACTACTTTATTTAAAAAACAAACTAGCATCATTTTAAAAACCATGAGCCCATTTCTCTGCTGCTTTATACTCTGGGAAGTCATTTGCAGCTGTGCAAAGTTAATGCAAAGTAGGTGTAAAAAACACTGCCAAATGAGTGCGGTAGCATTTTATGCACATTCAAAGCTCACTTTGCGTACGTGTAAATAATAACACAGGACAGTAGAGAAATAGAGCCATAATCTTTAACTACTTGAAAAGTAACTTGGTCCACCTTGTGGCAACAGACGTTTGGTAAAAAGACTGAGGGTAAAATATAGCCCTGTAGCTAGAAAACTACAGTGAGTGAGAAAAAAAAGATTTTATTTTATTTTTGTTGATTTTTTTTATCTTGCTCAGCAATGATTGCATGATTAACGTCTCTAGTACGTCTGCTCTGCTCAGGAACCAAAATACTTGGGTTTCCTTTATTCCATCAGTGATAATTAATTAGGTAGTTAAAAACAACTGCCATTCCTTTGCTGGAAACAATCCGTGGTTTCTACTTCGCAGTGGTACTCATGCATTACCTTAATGCCAAAAGCCTCAAACCCATTCTTGGCTGGGAATCCACTTGCCTGGGGAAGGGATGGTCCCTATAGCACACAGTCATTCCTTGCCAAAGTAATTGGGGCTTGGGAGTGAGTACTGAGACTCTCAGCAGTCTGGGCCCACACATGCCACTGAAAATAGAAAATAAAATGTTGCCACCATTAGTGAGTTGTCATTAATTGTTCTCTTGATGAATGAATATCTTTGAAGGGGAATTCCCATCTTCATCCTGTAATAATTATTTCTGTCTTCCTGACAAGACAATGTAAGAAATTCACACACGTGGATACAGATCCCTCTTTTATCTTGAATGTTGTTTATGCTTGTATGGGACTTGAAGTATGTACCTTGGCACTGGCAAAATTAGAATTGCCACTACTATTATTTCCTTAGCAGGCTCTTTCCATGTGTGTTCCTTAGCACATGACTAGCACTTGGAAAGGGCCATTCTATAAAAAGAAGAACAACATTCACAGCATTGACACCTCTTCTGCCTCCACTAACCTCCCTTCCCCCCACCTCCCCAAAGACAAAATAACCTGTAACTAACTAATCAATCACACAAAAACAAAAAATTCCTACCTCACACAGTTTTTACCCTGAAAAGAGAGACAAGCCAGAGACTCCATGAAGTCCAGTAGAGACTATTGTTACTGGTTTTATGCGGGATACCCTCAGACACTACCATGATGGACAGAAATAAAAGCCCAATGTCAATGGAAAATTCAAATATCCCCTGATTTTCTTGGAAGATCTTAGTTACCAGCACAAGATCACCACCATAAATTAATCTGAATTTGTTTTACTACCATAAATTAATCTGAATTTGTTTTACTAATGACAATGGGCTTCTGTTAGCAAAAGCATGTTTAATAACGTTCTGGTGTGTAAGTATTCTTCTACCTGGGTGTAATTGATATTGAGCCTACAATAAGATTTAGTTAGGTATATTTTATTTCTCTAACTTTTTGTGCATTCAGTTCATTTCAACCGGCATTATTTGGAGCATTCTTTTGAATATACTTCATGAATCATGTCCATTCTGCCTGGTAAGACAAGGTTGGTGAGGTAATAGCTTTTATTGGACCAACTTCTGTTGGTGAGCGAGACAAGCTTTCAAGCCACACAGATTTTCTTCAGTGTTCAGGGCATGACCTAAGAACAGCTCTGTGTGGCTCGAAAGCTTGTCTCTCTCACCAACAGAAGTTGGTCCAATAGAAGATATTATCTCACCTACCTTTGTTGCTCTAATATCCTGGGACCAACACTGCTACAACTACATGGCATACATTCTGCCTGCTTCAGAGTAGCAGTCGTGTTAGTCTTTATCTGCAAAAAGAACAGGAGTGCTTGTGGCACCTTAGAGAAAAACAAATTTATTTGAGCATAAGGTTTTGTGGGCTACAGCCCACTTCATTGGATGCATGTAGTGGAAAATTCAGTAGGAAGATATATATATACACAGAGAACATGAAACAGTGGGTGTTACCATACACACTATAAGGAGAGTGATCAGTTAAGGTGAGTTTCATGTTCTCTGTGTGTATATCTATCTATCTATCTATCTATCTATCTATCTATCTATCTATCTATCTATATCTTCCTACTGTATTTTCCACTACATGCATCTGATGAAGTGGGTTTTAGCCCACAAAAGCTTATGCTCAAATAAATTTGTTAGTCTCTAAGGTGCCACAAGTACTCCTGTTCATTCCTGCTGTTATTTATACTAAGAAGGTGAATACAGTATAAAGGGACACATTCCACAGCAGCCAGCTCTTTCTTCAGGTAAATAGAAGACACCCACAATTTATTAATGTAAGCTCCTAATGTAACACTTCCATGGCATGTTTGGAAAGGACACCCACTGTGTAACCTCTGGTGAGTAAAGACATTTCACTAGACATTTGATTCCCTCTGGAAAAAAATTTTTTGCGACTGAATGGCTCAAAAGATTAGTATCTTTTTAGTATTAGAATATCTCACTACAACGCCACATTGCATCTTGGGTTGGTGGTGAGTCTAACCAAAAAGCAGGTACCATCTGATGGATGCTCACTAACCTATTTAAATAAGAGATCAAGGACTGAGAATGGGCATACTTCAGCTGGATCTCTAGGTCAGAGTTGAGGCACACTGGGAGACAGTGAAGGAAACTGCCTGACCTGTACATGTTCTGTGAATAAGCAGAGATCTTTAGTTTCCATGGCTGTCTGCCCTGCCCATTTCTGGAGCACTGTTTTCACCACAAACCAGTTTACCAGAAGTGCTGTACTAGCATGGCTTTCAAAAAGCAAATCTTTAAAAATAGCTTCAGAGGTACCTATATTTCTGTCAAAATGGTTGCTACCTCAACATTTGTAATTAGACATGTATAGTTCTACTGCATCTTGTTGTGTTTTAGTTGCAATGGAATAATGCAATCCTGACTGCACGCCATATGCCTTTGTTACTTTTATTGATTTCAATAGAATTATTCTGGACTTATACCTTTTTAATTAGCTTGACTGGAATCAGGTCCTATATGTCCTGAAAGTGGTCCTACTATTCTACAAAGAAAGTAGACTACAGCTTTCAAAACACAGTGAAATCCTCTTAGTCCAGAGAATACTATTGGGTCTATTCTGACCTCTGAAAGTGCTGATTATAACTCATGCGAGCTGATCTTTAGTTTTAAATTCTTAGCATTGGTTAAAAAAATAGCCATGAAGCTGAGGAATACAGAAAAAATAGACATAGTAACTGTTGCTTGTTTATCCATACTAGACAATGCATAATATGCAAAATAGTGAGGGAATTTTGCAGCAAACCATTTTTTGCCAAAATTGTCAATTTGTCTAAACCCAAACTGTTCATGAAACAAGATCAATTTTGTCAAATCTCCCAACTAAAAAAAAATTCAATTTTTTTTTGAAATTGTCAAAATGTTCTGTTTCAACAATTTTGAACTAAAAAGTTGGGGAGGGGGCTGAGTGAAAATGACTTTGTTTTGAAATTTTAGTAAATTTAGACTAAAAATTGTTTGAAAAGAGAAAAAAGGACAAAAGTTAAATGAAACATTTTGAAATTATCCAAACAAAATGTTTTGATTGACCCAAAAAAAATTCTCAAATTTTTGGTTTGCAAAAATTTCTGAAATTTGCGCTTTTCATTCCAATTTGGGAAGGGAATTTTTTTCATATCTAAATTTTTTTTATGAGATGGGCAAACTATTCCTCAACCAGCTCTAAAATGGCTTTCACCCGAGGCCTGATCCTATTTGTGACACAGAGATGAAAAGATCCCTATTGACCACAGTAGGAGCTGGACCTGGCCCTTGCTGAGTATGTCCCATCACTAGTTGCCAGAATTTACCACTACCACACACAAATCTGTTATTATCCACTGTTTATTACTGCAATTTATTGACAGCAGAAAGGCTGAATCAAGAAACCAAAGTTATAGCAAACTGTAGAAGGTCAAGAGATTGATGCTTTCAAAACTATTGCTTCTGCTGTTTGGACATGTCCCTCATGTGAGGTCTCACGTACGCATTTTAAATGACCGTATGCCACAGACCAGCCTGTGTTCTGTTGATGACAGACTGTACTAACTACACTACTAACACCTACTAAGAATCTTCCTGGTGTTATAGAACCTTATACAGCTAACATAAATATATATAAATCCACTGGTAACAATTTTATATGTACAACTTGGTATAGATTATTTATGATACAGAATTATTATATAAACATCATTATATCTGTGTATATAGCTGTGGTATAGTTGTAGCTGGACACATGGCAGCTATGGCACCTGGAAAGAAATAGTCCTAGCACTGTTATTAAGAACTCTCTAAAATATTTCTAAAAAAGTTAGTCCATAACACATGCAATATACAGAATACATGATGGTGAATAATAAGAGCTCATGAGTAATGCCATCTGTTACGAGGGTCCTGGGAGGGGCCACACTGAGATTACTCAGTTAGGGCAAACTGCAAAGAATGGGACAGACAATCCCCAAAACTGGTGGATATTCCAATATTTAGATTTACCAAGCCAGCACAAAACAGCTTCTGTAATACCTTACTAGTTACACAGAAACCAAAACACAGTTCTCTGAAAAGCAACCCAGCTTTTGGGCTCCCTCCTAGAGAGCCAAGTCAAATATGAAAGTTCTGCCAATCTCAAAGGATCAGACACATTGCCTCCCAAGTTAATGGATATTCCAGATCTTACCTAAATACACACTTACAGCCAATTCTTATTAACTAAACTAAAAACAAAAATTAAGAAGAAAAGAGTATTTGTTAAAGTATCAGTATACATATAGACATGAGTAGTTCTGAGATCAGTTTAATAGTAGAGATGGTGAGCTTTGTAGTTACAAAGAGTTCTTTCAAAATTAGTCCATAGGGTATAGTCCAATGTTCATAGTCAGGGTGATCCAGATGGGACTGGTGATATCAGTCTTACAACTCAAGCTTCCCCTACATAAAGCATCAAGCAGATCTGAGATAAAAAAGGATCAGGACCCAAGAGACATTTATACAGTGCCTGGCCTTCTCTTGACAGCATGGAATCCTTAGGCGAACAATAGGCAATCATTGATACTTTGAAGTAGACCTATTTCCTAAGCATTACCAGTAATTAGCTACAGGAATTAACATAAGGCAATTGCCTGTTTTCCACCATTTGCAGCTGATCTGCTCAATAAAGTGATATCACTATATTTACCCTTCATTTAAATGTTAAGATCTCCATTGGATCTCTGAATTAACAGAATATAGCAAAGCCAGTAAATGTTTGATTACATTGTTAACTTCTAATAATGTATCTGTAAACACACAAAAACACAAACATTATCTACTAATATGTCTCTAGAGGTTGAATTTGGGTCATTTATCCTACAGAATGCTTAACCCTTTCTGGCCATGTGTCACGCCATCATTTCACTCTACGCTGATAAAATCTTTGTACCACACTGTGCCATTTTTGTAAACTCCCTATGGTTATATTTTGCCAATGCCCAAAATGCTGATATGGGATTAATAAATCCAACTGCCAAATACAATTGGTCACAGGAAGATAGGATGTTTAAAGGTTATATATGTTTAAAGGTATATTGAATTGGTAAATATGCTTATTCTTCCAGTGACAAACTCCATGATATACGAACAGGAATTACAAGGAATATATCCTCTGTGTATATGTGTGTGCTGGTATTTGTGTACTTTAAACTTCTTCAAATACTTTCTTAAAGCCAAATGGTTAAACTTGGTACACTATCCAATATGCACAGGGGAAGGGAAAACAAGAAAGAGTTCTGATGGTTATTGAAGGCAATAAAAGGTTCTATTATATATGATCAAAACATCCAAGATGAACAGACAAAATAAACATAGTTTTCCAAGTTATTTTTAAAAATATCAGAATGAAAAGAAAAATAAAGAATTGGTTAAAGAAGTAAGGCATCTAATGAATTAGAAAAACTCATGAGGAATATTACTATAGGCAAAAAACCCAAACAGAGAAATATGAATTGAACCACAAAATTTGGACTTACAATTTTATGGATAGAGAAACTAGATAAAGAACATTTCTTTAATGAAAATCTAACGGGAGTGGAAGGGTCGTTCATATCAGTTACACCAGTTTAGTCAGACAGTTACTATTTATTCTGCCTCTGATTTCTCTGACCTTACTGATGATTGCTGAGAATATGATTGCTCAGCTTCAAACACTTACCACTGGGCTAAATGACTTGGCAATTTGGGGGCCATTTTTTAGGCTGTTCTACATGAAAAATATTAGCCTACATAAGATCTTGTAAATTCATTTCTTAATATAGGGGATATATGAGAACATAAGACCTGCCATACTGGGTCAGACCAATTGTCCCTCTAACCCAGTATACTGTCTCCAACAGTGGCCAGTACTAGAGTTTCAAGGAGAGTGTACAGAACAAGGTAGTTTTGGAGAGATCCACCGTGTCTTTTTGAACCCAGTTATATTTTTGGCCTTCACATACTTGTTAAGGACAAAACTCCAGAAATCTGGAGATTCTATATAGGCAATGATACATTTATTTGCATATTGATGAATATAGATGACATCATGTGCATACCTTGTCTTCTTTTCTTTACATGAAAGAGTTGGTTTCATGTCTCCTCCTGCTCCCACTCCCTCACCACAGCACCAAGAGTTCTGCTGCAGCATTAGTGCCAACACCATTTGTTCAAAAATCATGAAAGAGATTAAAACAGTAATGAGTTTGGCGAAAAATCACAAGGTTGTTTTTTATATATATTCATGTTATTTTTTATCTATTCATTGATTTTGGAACCCTACTCTGGAACTGCCTCTTTTTTCCTCTCTGGATTTCAGGAAATTCAACCAGAAATAAATAAAAAAATAACTGGGAGACTTGCTTACTTATACTTTTGTTTTACATACTTGCCAATATATTCCAACATAAAAAGAGTACATTAATGTTCTGTAAATATAAATAAATCATAATGGGCTTAAGCTGAGTGCTCTTACTCCCTCCACCCGGGCCCACTCAATTAAGTCCTGAGGTCACATATCTTTCTCACATAATTCCATATGTGCCCCCTGGACATGCACCATTAATTCTGTTCCCCTCATACATATAGACAGCCCCCCCCCCCAGTTAATTCCCGGCACAATTCATTCTGCTGTTAAACACACCCCCAGCCCTCCCCATTAATAACAGAACCCACCCCCCCATCAGTCCAGCCTCCCCAGATCCTCCCAGCTAGTTCTGGCCTACCATACACAGCTCCCCCGAAGAGTCACCATCCATTTCATACATTAACTCAGCCACAAACATGCCTTTTCCCATGGTCTGTGGTTGGGGTAACAGCAAGAGCAGGGGCCTCTTCACTTCCCCCTCAGGTCTTGGAGAAGGGGGCAGCCACAGCAACGGCCTCTTCACCAACCCTCTCGGGGAACAGGGGAACAGCTGCCTGATTAAAGGCAACCTCTTTCCCCTGCCGCCATGCCCACCTGGAAGGCAGAAGGGCAGCAGGAACATATGCCTCCTTACCCCATCTCCCTGGCCTCTGGGAGTAAAAATTATATTACTTGTTTTGTGTGTGTGTGTGTGTGTGTCTCGGAAGCATTTCGTCTAGCTAATAAGGTTTTCTAGTCATCTCCTTTAGAATCACAAAAAGTCTATTATTGCATTATATTTTCCTCCCCCCCCCAACACTCTTCTGCTTTTTAAAGGAAATCCAGTTTTTAACTTGGACTCTCCATAAGAGAGTATTGTTTAGTCTTCAAACCTATATTAATAATAGTTTTACTCCAAGCCTTGTAGGAAAAGCTTATAATAATTGAAGGATATTATTAAATGATGATGGGGGTATGATACATAACATATATTAGAGAATACTTTCTGCTACTATATCGGAACATTTTGGTGACTATTTAATATTTTGAAAGCAATGAAATTAACTAAAGCACTAATGTCCAGTGCCATGTGTAAAAGGTACAAATGAATATATTGAGTCTAGTGGTGATCTCACTGGCATTGTGTAACACCACTGATTTTAATGGAGTTATTCTTGACTTACACTGGTATAAGTGGAATCGGTAGTAGAGTCATTAGATCATGATAGTAAACAAGCCTGAGAAAATCCCTTAACTCCCTCCAGATAATGCCACTGTTTTTCTGGAGGTTTCACATTTACAAATAAAGCTTTTATTTCAAAGCCAGCTATTGAAAAATGTAAAAGGCAGCAACAAAGCAAGGGTTAGGTGAAGTATTTTATTGACATCAATCAGCAAACCATATAAAAGAGTCAGATCCAGTAAATCAGACCTAAAATAAGAAAACAGTCAAATAACAAAAATAGTCTCATCAAAACTATGATTTTGATGAACCCTTTGCCCCAGTGTGACAATAGAAATTCGGAGTTACTGCATAGAGTAGGGTCTTAGGCTTACGAGCAGGCCAAGGTTGAAGCCAGTTCTTTAACCCTACTGCCTACTTAGGTTTAAAAGTAAGAATGCCATAGCAGGCCCTTTCTTTGCCGGAGGGTTGTGAGCAGCATTTCCAGTTCCCAGGCTACAATGCAGCAAAAATGGTTCACCACTTCCAAAAATTAAGATAATGCTGAAATACAATGGAGCATCAGCCACCTCTCCCAGCAATGGCAGGTATCCCTTCCAACCTACACCCAGATGTATCAATATACAATTATCCCATTGGTTTTAATGGAAATTGTGTGTATTCATCGCTCCAGGCAATGAGAATATACAGTAGTCCCCAAAGTTTATGAACTGCACATTTATGAAGCTCCTTTTAATCTGCAATGCTTTGTGGCCCCTGGTTTAAGAGGTCACTCTTCATTAAAACATCCAGGTCTTGGTTCAGGAAAGCACCTAAGTAGGTACTTAAGTCCCAGCATGTGCTTAAGTTCTGCCCTGAATAGGTTTGCTTACATGAACTGGAGCCGAAGTGTTGTCAGATTGTAATTTGAATATTAGAATTTCCTTTATGCTTTAACTGCTTTAATATACTCTTGAACATCTTATCTGAATTAGTTGCACTTAATATATGAATTTACATAACTGGACTGGACATTGTCATATATGGATGTTATGTTACAGCTCACGTTTTACCAAGATTTCACCTGAACTCTTAGAAGTTTAGTTCATAAGACAGACTCTTGGGGACCAGTCCTGCAAACCGATGTGAGTAATTTATTCCCAAAAGTTGTGCCGTGAAAGTCTGTTCACCCTATTGAAGTCTATGTCTAAGCGTACCAATAAGGGTTTGCAGGAGGGGAGCTTTATCTTAAACCAAAATAATATGAAATAATCTATCCCAAACTGCTCAACTGAGAAGAGGAACAAAACATAACAGTGATATCACCGATGCCATAATTTAATACTGTATAGCAATAATAAAAATGATTAAAATAGTCAATACAATGACTATGGGTAGGATATACATAATATGTTCAAGTAACACCAGTTTTTAACCTCAGTACAACATTGCAAAATGTAATTAACTAAACAAAAATGTAGTTACAATATTTGATCACCTCTCTTGATAATAGCTTTCCCCCTGTAACATTCCAAGGACAGTCCATACTCTCATTCCTGAAGATAGAATAAGATACAAAATAGATGCTCAGAAGTCATGTGATGATCATGTTGTATGAACATAAATAGATGAGAGGAAAGGCAAATAAATAAATATATGGAATGGAAAAGTCAAGAACACTCCCTGGAGCATACAAGGAAAGGGTGACGAATATAGTCTTTTAGTTTGCCAGTATGCTAAATCATTTTGCTGTGTTCAGATACCGTGGGTGCTGGGTGCATAATAGATAGGTAGATAGATACAGTCAATAGACATACAGCCTCTGTTACATTTAACATAAACATGTTCTGTTGGAGAAGCAATTCTTTATCAGTTTTTGATAAAGTGCTATTATCATGCAATTGATTCCACCAGTGTGCCATGAAATCATTTTTGGGCCAAATCCTCCTGGCCTTATCCTGTACAGATAGTCTCACTGAAGTTACTGAGTAAGGCTAACAGGATTTCGCTCATTATGTCACTAAGATTTGCATTTGATGCCATGTTTTTACCTCAAGTCTAGACCACAGATGTCTAGAGCATTTGCTGGTAGGGTGCCACTTGAAATATCTTATTTCTTCTCAGACCATCTTACTTATTCACTCGCTCATTTACTATTCCTAACACCATCAATTTACTAGGGGGCAGGTCTTAGAGGTGCTCTTCAGAATTACTACTCCCATTGATGGCACTGTGAGTTTCAAGCATTCAGCCTTTGTGGGGTGGTCATGGCAAGAGCAGGAGTGGTGAGCTGGGAGCATCCAGCACCTTGCCTGGTCATGGGCCAGCAAAATAGTTCCAAGAACTGTGCTAACCACAGCAACTTAAGCAGCACTTAAGCTATTCTGTGATATATCACGGGTTGTTTTGGCCTGTGGTCATGTGGAGGATTGGAGAAAGCATGAGTCTGGCACAATTTAGGATTAAATTAGTAGTTTTAGAATACAATAATCAGCTATCAGAAATTTTACACCATTCGAAACGAGATTGGGCTATTGATGCTGAACTGGGTAATGAGACATCAGAGTAACTGAAATGGGTCATACAGTCCTTCCTTTCTGGTGAAGGTCTGAAAACCCTTGGAGAAAACAGAAATTCTGCAGGCACTATGCTGAAAAAAATCAAAATGTCTAATTTTTCCATTCAACCAAGTTGTATGAGTCCAGGTCAGCTTCTGACAGCAGTACATGATGATGGAGCAAGCTGACCTTCTCTGGCACAGACATGATTTCCTCCAGCAAATTAACCTTTTTCTCATCTACAGAGAGAACAACAGAAACAAAACAAAACAAAACAAAAAACACCCATAAATCAACTAGCAAACCTGTTATTTTAGAAAAGATTGAATTCTTCCAATATATCCTTACATCATTCATATAGACAGAAAAACAATTACAAGCAAATCAGATTCCTTCTTTAATTGATTATGTTCACAAGTCCTCTCTCAAGAAGAAAACTTGCTCTGGAATCAGCCAATATTCTGATGCCTGGTAAAAGCAACAACATACCCACCTACTGATTTTCTTTCTGCCAAGCCATCATTATAATATTTGGAAAATGTAAATCTTTGCAATTGCTTCAACCCAAAATAAGACTTTCAGATATGGAGTTTTTAGGTTATCACAGTAAAAAGACCAGTTTAGCTTTTGTAGGAGAAAAGCAAATACAACATATTAATGTTTGTGCTGTTTAAAAAGATCAGTGTAGCTTCCTCAAAGGGGAAGAGAGAGAGAGAGCCTACCTAGCACCATGCAATATGGGTCATCATGTCAAGAAACAAGTCCACAGAAATGTCAAAGAACATTTGAATTTCCATTTCCCAAGTAGCCAATCCTTCCCTGGGCTGGGAAGAGGAGCTAGGGGAAGGAAGAAAGAAAGCAGCAGGTTACAATTAAAAAACATCTTGTAACCTCAGTGGTCAATATTGGCAGTGTTCCAATAGTTAGCATAGAGGTTTAACATGAGCAGGGCTAGAGGAAAGAGTCTATTTCATGCCTAAAATTGACTTGAAACCTGGCAGAACCTAGCGCTAAGTAAGGCAAAATGAAATGACAGAACTGACATGCCTGAAGTTGATGCAGCAACCCACTTGCTCAATTTAAAATACTAGATTGGTCCACAGTTTCAGTCTTTTACTCATGAATCCTAATCTTAGTCTAATTCACTACATATTCTTCTCCACTAGCCAGCTATTAATTTCCTGAGATGAAAAATGTTCCAACATCAAGCACCAAACCTCATAGAAAATACCTTCCAGTGACACTTGAGATCTTCTCACAAATACTCTGACATAAAAAGCTTTGAGGCTGAACATAACCAGAACTACTTTCACTTCTTTCTTATGGGGTTTCCTGCTTTTTTATGCAGACTCTAGCCTGTCATTATGACCTACAGAATGCAGTGCTAGAATGGCTTTCAGATTAATTGCACTGCTTCCAGCATGTAGAAAGTTGCAGTTCCACTGTATGCCTCATAGCAGGAGCTGCTGCGTCTTGGTAACTGTCACGTATTATAAGGGGGAAAAGGTTGAAGTCAGACTATTTTCTTATCATCAGAACTGATTTGAATGTAAAATAAAAGTTATATTCAAATGTATATCTATTTAAGAGCTGTTTCTTTGTAAAATGGTTCACATTCACAGACCTCTGTGCTTCAGATGCTGTGGAAATGTGTAGCTCTTGATTTCACACTTAACTAGCCTAGTCATCAGGAAATTGGCTTGGTGAAACCCTTTTTCATGCTGATCTTTGGACTGGGAATATGGAGAGGTGGCTTGGCATCAAGCCTGTTTTTAAGCTGTAAGAGATTTTGCTTACAACATTTTAAATAAAGAAAAAAATCATCAATTTCCACATTGCCCCTGATTATGAAGGTGGTCTGCCACAGGGTGGGGCTAAACAAATAGTCATCAAACATGTCACGACTTGCTTTGCTGGCTACATGATCTGCATGTTCAGCAACAGCTTAAAAGGGTCAACATGCAGCTGTGAAAACTTGGTATTTGTTTTTCCAAATTATGTGATTTACTTCCCCCCCCCCTTACCTAATGCTTCTTCTATCTCCATCCCACTCCATTGGTTCGGCTACCTCCCTATTCTCTCAATGCATCTGGCCTCCTGGAGTACAGTGTCCCCTTCATAATGTTTTGCTAACTGCTCTCTGATCCTCTCCTCCATGTAAACTGCCTCTTATAGGCAGGTGGGGGAGCAGGTGGGCTGTCAAAGGCATTAACACGAAGTCTCCACCATTCTTCTGCTCCTAGTGGGCCAAACAAAGTGCCTGATTCACCAGTCCATTATTCCAGTTCTCACTGCTGTAATGCCAGTGAATGCACTGATTACTCAAGCCAACTGTTGTTGATAAGAAAAAAACACTTGTGCTTTTGCTGATTTAACATGACTAGATTGCATGTGTGCAGTGTCAAGATCTAAGGAGAATGAGTTAAAAATGAGTTTGTCCATGATTGACAAATGGCAACAAAGTAGCAAAAAAGTTGTTATTATTGTAGTACTTATTGAAAGACAATAAACTGGTCCTATTGTCTGCCATTTAGAAAGAAGCTCCAGAATTTCTTTATACAGTTGTGGGGCAAGTCAGGTTTTGGTTCTGCTGAATCAGACTATCAGGCTGTTACTTCTCCTAAATCCTCTTTACATTTCTTCTAGATAGACTGATAAAGCAATTATCAATGCACATCTCTTATTGGTTGTCATTGCATTTGCCTCCCACATGAGCAACTTCCAAGGTTTTAAGCTGTAGCCACTTTGTCTCTTCCCCACCCCCCACCCCCATTTAGGGTTTTTTATAAAAGTCAGTCTGTTAAATAATATTCTGCTCAAAATAAAAGCCAAACTGCAGAAGACAGATCTCTCTACTGGCATTTGTAAAACTGTTATATTTCTAGGGGGTTGTGATATTCCCATACTGCAAGTCCTCACACTGCACACTTGACTCTGCTAACACTCCCATTGATCCTATGGTGCTTGATATTAAATGCTTCTCACTGATCCAATGGGATTTTGCCTGAGTCAGGAGTGCAGGACTGAGTCTGTAAAGAAAGGTGTATTTAAAATGATCAGCACTCTTTGTCAGCGGCCTTTTCTTATTTCACTGATAATCACTGGGATGTCTAAAATTCTGCATCGTATAATGATTGCATTGTCTTCCCATCTCACTTTGGACTAGTTGCATGCATAAAGCAATGGAAGGGTAAATTCAGGGTGGTGCCACATTCCTAGTGGTCCTAATAGTTGACAAAGTGCTGTCCCCCCAAATTTTCAGTGGTGACTCATAAATGTAGGGGCTTATTTTCCAAAATTTCAGTGCATGCACCTTTTGAAAATCAGCCCCCTTTAGCATGTCTCACACTGGACATCCAAACACTGAGGCACCTAAAATCACTAGTCACCTTTGAAAATCTTGGTCATGAAGTTTATTTTATAAAATGTACATGACTGCGGTGGAACAGGTGCCAACACAAACACCCCTCGGGGCCACTTGATTGTAAGGTCCTTGGAGCCGGGACCATGCTTTTGTTCTGTACCATGCCTAGCACGACTGGGGCCTGGTCCAGGTCTGAGTCTCCTTAGCACCACTTCACTACAAATAATGAACAAAATAATAATAGAGTTGTCCTACTACAGTCCACAACCTTATGGAGAAGCTTGCAGTCGCTTTGGGGCAACTAGGACCTTTAGGAAATATACGTACTTAAATTTGGAAATTTTTAATACCAGTCAAATTAATAATGCAGATACAACCATATTTATTTCCTTCAGTTTATAATGACTAATTTTGATTTACTGGAAATGAAAATAACTTTACCCACTATGATCTGCTCAGTCTTTTCATAAAACTTACCCTCAGAGATTGTTTTCATTTACTATTTAATCTTTTTTTCCAATTATAGCGTTCGTGCTATTGTTTAGAGTAACTTATACACAGGGATATATAGAGTGCCTCTCCAATTTTCTCTCAGCCTGTGCTTTGAATTGCCTGTTCTTATCTTCTAATTAAAATGACACATGGTGGTCTGGATTGGAAATCCTATTGAATTAAATGACACAAGGTGGTCTGGATTGAAATAGTACAAAAGTGCAGCCAAAACTGGAAATATTTGAACAGTGTCAAGTTACTGATTTCAGATCATAGTGTACTTTGGCTAAGCTGGCTGTTGAACTAATGACCAGAAGATACATAGTGAATAGTCACCAGTGAGAGTGCTAATTCCTCCCATGGAGAAAGTGTAAGTATATCATGTCACACTTTTAGTCTGTAGTTTGGCAAAGATCCCAACTATTTTTTAAAAATATAAATCCTTTCCACTGTACAATTATGAAAGAAGTGAAAGAGAAAGTATGTTTGGTGCTATAAAGCTTTAATGCACAATATTATAGAATCATAGGACTGGAAAGGACCTCGAGAGGTCATCTAGTCCAGGCCTCTGAACTCATGGCAGGACTAAATATTATCTAGAATATCCCTGACAGGTGTTTGTCTAACATGCTCTTAAAAGTCTCCAGCGATGGCGATTCTACAACCTCTCTAGGCAATTTATTCCAGTGCTTAACCATCCTGACACTCAGGAAGTTTTTCCTAATGTCCAACCTAAACCTCCCTTGCTGTAATAAGCCCATTGATTCTTGTCCAATCCTCAGAGGTTAAGAAGAACAATTTTTCTCCCTCCCCCTTGTAATAACCTTTTATGTACTTGAAAAGTGTTATGTTCCCTTTCAATCTTCTCTTTTCCAGACTAAACAAACCCATTTTTTTCAATCTTACCTCAGAGGTCATGTTTTCTAATATTTTTTGTTGCTCTTCTCTGGACCTTCTCCAATTTGTCCATATCTTTCATGAAATGTGGCACCCAGAACTGGACACAATACTTCAGTTGAGGTCTAATCAGCGCATAGTAGAGCCAAAGAATTACTTCTCATGTCCTACTTACAACACTCCTGCTAATCCATCCCAGAATGATGTTCGCTTTTTTTGCAACAGTGCTACACTGTTGACTCATATTTAGCTTTTGATCCACTATGACCCCCAGATCCTTTCCAGCAGTACTCCTTCCTAGGCAATCATTTCCCATTTTGTATTTGTGCAACTGATGCTTCCTTCCCAAATGGAATACTTTTCATTTGTCCTTACTGAATCATAAATAAATCATAGATCATAAATAAGAGCTTATCAAGTAAATAAAAGACACATGAAGTGAGTATTCACTCACAAAAGCTTATGCTCCAATACGTCTGTTACTCTATAAGGTGCCACAGGACTCTTCGTCGCTTTTTACAGTTCTGTTTGTGCACTTCTTGGGAGACACTGGAGGAAACAAGTTATTCAGTTCAAACTACAACATGAACATTGACTCGGATTGGAGCTGGAATGAACATTTGCAATTAGATAGTTTTTTTTAAATGAAAAATGTCTTTGCAACTGAAGGAAAAACTGAACAATGTTCATTTTGGTTGATTTTTTTTCCCATTTTCTGATTAAACAAAAACCAAAAATTGTTCAGGCTTTTGTGTGATTGGTTTTGGGTTTTTGTCTCCCGGTATGCCTACACTTCAGCGTAAGCCTCAACTAGGGCCTAGACTCCCATCTAACCCCCTTTGCATCTATGCTGCAATTGCACTAACCCATGGCTCAGACCCAGGGTCCCAGGGCTCTACAAGGCTGGAGGGTCCAAGGTCGAGTTAAGCCGTGACACAGGGTCTGAGCTCTATTGCTTTGCAGTGTAGATGCAGCCGTTTGACATGGGTTCCGGGAGTCAGACAGAATTATCCCACAGCTTCCTTAGTGCTCTCTATCCCAGCAATCTGCAATCCAGTGTATTGAAAAAGGAAGACATCCCACCTTTGTGAACAGCAGCAGCTCAGGTCAGTTTTACCCTATTATCTTCTGATCACTAATCTGCAAGTGCACTATCAAAGAGCCTCCCGGGTTTGCAATGGAGAGCGAACCGTGAGCTGCTTCCTGGTCACAGGAACATGGCCAGATTTTGGTGAATTTCTGGTGTAAGGCCAGTAAAACTCTGAACTTCAGCAAAAGCACCAGGAATTACCTTAGATACCAGGAGATAGCCAAAAGCTGACAGCTCTGGAGAGGGAGGAATAGCTCAGTGGTTTGAGCATTAGTATGCTAAACCCAGGGTTGTGAGTTCTGTCTTTGAGGGGGTCATTTAGGGATCTGGGGCAAAAATCTGTCTGGGGATTGGTCCTGCTTTGAGTAGGGGGTTGGATTAGATGACCTCCTGAGGTCCATTCCAACCCTGATATTCTATGATTTCCTGCCAGGTGATCAAAGTGAAGGAAAAGTATTAAAAGACTGAAAGTACCAAGGACAAGAACTGCACCTTGGGCAATTTGCCAATGACATATCAAATCTATGATGACTTTGTGCTGGGCACTGGTCAGAGGCAACTGTGCTTTGTGATGACCTAATGAGCTGGGATGGCGCGCCTGAATCCAGCATGGGAGTGATTCTTTTAATGAAACCAGTGCCAGAGTAGGCTGTGGATCAGGATCAACAACAAATTCTTGGTCCTTGCTCAGAAGAGCTGTCTGATTTCACACACTCACATCCCCACCTCTGAGGAACAACTCACTGCCAAGCCTGCAGAGAACCTGGTGGAGACAGAAGCTGCCCCAGAGCCCAGTAAGTGTATTATTACAGTAATGAGAAGGATTTCTGCTGTAAGAAGCAATGCAAAAATGGTAAGCCCCAGCTACCAACATTTGGCTATTAATGGATTGTACAACCATACCTAGGTGTCCCCATGTCCACCAAGTGGAGTTCAGAATGGGAGCTTGGAACTTCAAACATTCATAAATAGCTGTACAGGTTATTTTCACTGTTCAGTCACAGAGGTTTGCTACAGTCATTCTTGTATTCCTGTCAGTAATTAGAAATTTGCCACTCTGTAATCACTCCCGCTGGGTCTATGCCATCACCTGTAAACAATGAACTGAGTGTGTGTATTTGGGAAACAGTCTTCTCTTTCCAAATCCAGTCCATGTCAGTTAGATGTGATCCATGCCAGAGTGGAGTACAGATTTCACCATGTTTGCATGCAGCAATAACGAGAAGCCATGTGTGAGCTAAAACAGTGTCATGTTAATTCCCTCCTGGATTCTGACCCAATGCTGGCTATTGATAGCTGCAAACTTTTCTTGAAGCAGGAACTCCAGATAGTCAGTCACATTGCAGGGAAGGTTGTATTTTCCAGATCCCCCTGGGATAGCTGACTAGTCCACTCCACTTGCAAATGTTCTGTTCGGGCACTATTTGTTTGAATACTTCAGCTGCATACAGTGCAGGTTTCCCTCCAGGAGCTTGGAATAACATCTCTCTCTGCCAATAGGGCAGCACAGCAAGAGTTATGGCTTCCAAAATTCGAAAGGCCTGAAATGGCAGAAAAAGTCTTTTGCAGCAAGGTCACTAAACACGCCCCTTCCATATGGCAATTAGTTATGATTTTTTTATGAGACCGAGTAAAGGTTAGAATTTGAAACTTACCATTGTCTCTGCACTACTGTAGCTGCGATTAACAAGGTTCTATCCAGAGACAATACGAGGACTGAAGCAGTGTATAGGTTCATTTTAGAACTGTTGCATTTTATGTCCTTGAGATGCCACAATAATTAATTCTGTGCTCCTTCACTGAGCTACTTTAAACAATAACCTTCTGTTTCTTGTCCTGTTTCAGGACGCTTAACCTCTACTGCCTACTATTCTTCAGGAACTTGATCCTGGCCCAACGTACTTCATGGATTGTTTCAAAGGAAAGTGTTTCTGTGATGAAGTTACGGTCAATGTTCTTGAGAGGTCAGAGGCAGTACCAGAAGAAGGCTGGGACAAAGGCAAGCTGACAGCAGGAGGAAAGCCTGTGGCTCGCCACAGGGCTTGAGGGAGGGAGCTGGCACTTGCAAAGCAGATCCTGGAACAGGACAGCAGCCAAGGTAGGGGGACAGAGCCCAACAGAGAGAACTGTTCAGCAACTCCTGTCTATAATGGCTGCTAGAGCACTGCTGCCTGTTGCCGTTCCCTACACCAGCTACCATTAAAAAACCACACACTCAAAAAGAAAAGGCAGGAAATTAACACCCCCCACAATCGCCTTGCCCCAGCAATGTACCCTCAGCCCAGCAGTAGCCTAGACATCTCCAGGTCAGGGCAGCCCATGCATTCAGGACTCATGAGTGACTGGGCAGGGTATCTAAACATGGTGCATCCTTCCTTCTTCCACTCTTCTTGGTACCCTCCATTGCCAAACAAGGGGTAGATGTCTAAAGAAGGGAAAGGAGAACATGGAGCCAGGGGACATGTAGCAAGGCGATTGTGGGGGGTGTTAATTTCCTGCCTTTTCTTTTTGAGTGTGTGGTTTTTTAATGGTAGCTGGCCTGGACAAGACAGTGGGAGTGGTTTACTGTTTTAAGATATGTTTACAAATAAAGCATGCCAAGACAGTTTATTGCTATCACAGAATCACATTGTACAATCATGATTCGAGATACTAACAGTAAAAACATGTTTGGGAGCAATTAGGCATTAGTGAGCAAATTGTATTCATCTATTTAGTTAGATATGGCAATTCACATGTCAATAAATTCCATCTGCACAGCCATTTTGCCCCCCGACCAAATTCTTTATTCATCAAGTCATTCACACTTACATTGCAGGGCAATCAAGACCACCTCCTCCCAAGCACGGCCCCTCCTACCCCCCAAATAAATGAGCCTTTTTTTTCCCTGTGCACATTCATACAGGTGCTATTCTCCATCTTCCATTGGGGAAGTGTGAGAACATAAGGCATCCCTGACGTCTGCTGCCTGGGTGCAGCCAGCTCCTGCAGTGGTGGCAGCATTTTCTAGCTGAGGGTACCAATCCAGCGTTCTTTCACTGTCATGTCCATTCAGGGGGAAATGGCTCACCTCTGGGCTTCACAAAGGTTGTGAAGAGCACAGCAAGCAGAGCAATGCGGACAGCTTTAATGGCACTGGCATCCAGATGCGTTTGTAGACACTTCCAACGTGATTTTAATCTGCCAAAAACACATTCAACAGCCATGCTACACCTTCTGAGAATGTAAATTAAACCTTTCTTTGCCAGGGCTTCTGAAATCAGGGTATGGTTTTATGAGCAAAAGCAACAGGAGGTACATGGGGTTCCCCAAAATAACAGTGGGGAAAGTAACATCATTTATGTCAATGTCATTTGGGGGAAATAGTGTCTCAGCCTATCTATGAATGTAGACTCCCAAATGGCAGAAAACTCTGGCATCGTGAACTTTTCCTGTACAGCCCGCATTGACATTCATAAATCTGCCTCTGTGGTCCACTAATACATGAATAACAATAGAGTAGTACTCTTTGCAGTTTATGTACTCAGATGCTCCTTGAGGAGGGCAAACTATGGCCACATGAGTCCTGTCAATAGCCCTGCCACAGTTAGGATACTGCATTCTCTCAAAGCCAGCAATTACCTCAGGGATATCTTTAATGCCTGCCATGTTGGGGTAAGCCACACACCTCATTGCCTCAGAAACCTCCACCAACACTTTACCCACAGTCGACTTTCTCTGCAGAAAAATGAAAGGGTGGAGGAGTGGAAAATAAGGAGAGAAAGAGGGCAAAAAAATCCAAAACCTGGAATCCAAAATATTTTTGAGTTTCTATTTCTGAAAAAAATCTACAATTTTTTTTTCTAACCATAAAAAATCTTCTTTTTGTTTGAAAATGTTCAGTGAAAATATATAGCATTTTTAATAGTTATCTTTTCAATATATGTGCTCAGAGATTACAAACAATACATTAATGTAATTGTTCCATAGAGAGGAAAAATAATGTTGAATGAAAATAAAACTCAGGAAGCCAGGGCAAAACCATGAAATTAATAAGGAGGTCACTCAAGGGAGTTTTTCTGACGTCTCTCTCTCTGTAAAATAATGCAAGAACCATAAGAGAAAAAAAAAGAACAAGACCAATATACATACAGGAAGTCTTAAAATTGTAAATGTAGCTGAAATATCCTGATAATGGATGACAAATAGTGTGGGAGAAGCAAATTTGAAGGTGATAGACTGTTTAAGAATTTGTAAAGGATTCAGACAAGAGAAAATAATATTATACATGTAAAGGAAAGCCTGCAAATCCCTAAGCACCTGTTTCATGAGCTGCATGCTGGGTAACAAACAGGTGAGGACACCATGATTCTAAAACTAAAATGATTCTATAGTAAGAGAAGTGTTTTCAGAGATGCCACAACAGCAGCTAGCATTCCTGGCATGTACACACAGACTAACTTCCTGGTGCCCCTTCCAAATTATTCTTTCCTGCAATCTGTCCAACGTGCAAGGAGGAATGGAGTGTTTCTGCACAGGATCTCTGATGCTTTAGAACTGCAGACAGCTTTACCTCTTCTTTGAACAACTAAGGCTGTAACAAAGTTAATAAAGGAGGAAAATAGCACAATGAAGAGACAGTAAAGAAATCAAAAGAGCTTGAAGGGAAAAATCCACAAGCTACTACTAGTAAACTATCTTAACTTCCTAAACATAGGCCTCATCCCAGCAAAGCACTTAACGAAATGATTCATAGACTATTCATGTGTTTGAAGTTAAGCACATGCTTAAGTGCTTTGCTGGGCCAGGGTCATAATGGGACTAAAACTGGGAAGAAAAAAATGAGCAACAAATTTGTGGCCTTTGCATATGAAGAGTGAGTAATTCTAGATTTAGATTTATGTAACAATTGTGCTATAATTAGTGATGCAGAAGTGGCGGGAGAACCATCTAAACAACTAGGACTGTAATCTAGTTAAGAATTTCATTGGGATTAATGTTCAACTAAGAAACTGAGAAAACAAGAAGATTGGATTTCAGCAGAGCAAAATTTGGAAGACTACAGGAAGTGCAGGGTGAAATTGAACAGGATAAAGCAGTGGAAGGAAAGGACACAAAGGGGAAATAGAAAGTGTTCAAAGATAAATTAATGTATGCCCAAGGGTTATGCAAGCCATCTAGCAATAATTGCACAAGGATTTTTTTTTTAAAGGGGGCCAGTGTGAAGGAACAGAGAAATGTAAGAGTAATCAAGGGTGAGAAAGTGGCAGACATGGGTTATAAAACATCAAATGCAGAGCAGGATAGGAATGATTGCATAACGAAGTTAAGAGAGCATAAAAAAGTGATAAGAAAAGCAAAGGCAGTAAATGAAAGGAAACTTTTAGAAGAGGATAAAATGAAATTATAACAGATTTTTCAGGTGCTGTACATAAACAACATGAGGCCAGCAAAGCAGATCATAGGATTTCCTGGAGAAAGGAAAAGTGATTTATTAGCTGAAGAATTATAAACTGCTGAGAGACTGAATTATTTATTTATTGGTGTTCAAAAAGATGGGAAGACAGATAACAGAATCACACCTCCCTAGGGACAAGAAGACATATAGGAGGTATCATGACAAGGCCTAACAATGTCTGTCAATTGTTACTGTCAAGGTTTTTCCCCCACTTTGAACTTTAGGGTACCAAAAGTGGGGACCTGCATGAACACTTTTAAGCTTAATTACTAGCTTAAATTTGGTATGCTGCCACCAGCCAAAATTTAGTGCCTGGCACACTTTCTGTTCCCCCAAAACCTTCCCTGAACCCAGACCCAAACCCCTTGGGTCTTAAAACAAGGAGAAATTAACCATCCCCCTCCTTTTCCCCCCAGACTTTCCCCTCTCTGGGTTGCCTTGAGAAGCTCCACACCGATCCAAACTCCTTGGATCTTAAAACAAGGAGGAATTAACCACCCCCCTTTCCCCCCACCAATCCCTGGTGAGTTCAGACTCAATCCCTTGGATTTTAAAACAAGGAAAAATCAATCAGGTTCTTAAAAAGAAAGCTTTTAATTAAAGAAAGAAAAAAAAGTAAAAGTTATCTCTGTAAAATCAGGATGGAAAATGCTTTATAGGGTATTCAGATTCATATAGACCAGAGGGACTCCCCCACAGCCTTAGATTCAAAGTTACAGCAAACAGAGGTAAAAATCCTTCCAGCAAAAAGACACATTTACAAGTTAAGAAAACAAACATAAGACTAATCTGCCTTGCCTGGCTATTACTTACAATTTTGAAACATGAAAGACTGATTCAGAAAGATTGGGAAAACCTGGGTGTACGTCTGGTCTCTCTTAGCCCCAAGAGCAAACAACGAACAACACAAAAAGCACAAACAAAGACTTCCCTCCATCAAGATTTGAAAGTATCTTGTCCCCCTATTGGTCCTCTGGTCAGGTGTCAGGTTTACTGAGCTTCTTAACCCTTTACAGGTAAAAGAGACATTAACCCTTAACCATCTGTTTATGACATGTACTTATTATTATTTATAATTAAACCAGGAATAATTCACCATTTTACAAGGTATTGTACAAACATGAAGGAAGAGACAATCCCTTCCCTAGGAATTTACAATCTAAGGCCTCCATCCTGCAAACTCCTTGGTATAAGTGGACTCCTGTGGCCAAAGAGAACCCCAGTGACTTCGAATGGGACTCTATGCAGGCATAGGAATCTACCTACATGAATCAGATTGCTGCAAGTGATGCTGTGGTGGAATCTTTGGCAAAAGGTAAAGTACCAATGTTGTTAACTCTTGCAATTTGAGTGCAAATTTCACAATATTTGATGTTTCTCTTAAATTCCCAGGTACTGGAATCATGTGAGTACATGAGAATCTCAACTTTCATTTAAAAATTAAGTTGTTAGTCTCCATATTTGCAGAGAAAAGTTTGAAAACACAAACCCTAAAAGATAAAAAAATAAAAAATCAAATGAAAACAACCAAAGATTAAGTTCTAAAATTGTTAATGATTTTTTGGTGCATGACTAGCTAGCAATATTGATGATCTGGACAGAGTCTAATGAGAGCTATGTTAAAAACAAACACTAAAGACAACTCAAGAAGCTCCAAATCATAAACTTGATTTTAATGCTAATGAAAAATGGAATTTGCATTTCGCTCTGCAGTCACTAAAGTTTTTGGTCATCCTGGTCTCGTCTGTAAATGAACTCTAAATTCATGGTTCGGTTTCCTACATCTCCTGCTCACATGAGTTTCACACTTGAGGCAGATGTTCTATTGTTCCAGTAGTCTGTAACTGTCCTAGGAGGGCATGACAGAGATCGTATGTGAGCTTTTAATTTTCTTTCTTCCAGCCACAACCTCTCCTCTCACCCTGAAAGAATTTTTTCAAAGAAGTCTGGCATCCTACTTCAACTCAAACATATCTTGCAGAGCTTTGAAGAAACGTCCTCCCCACAGTTGAGTTAGCTTTGGCTTGCATCATTTCTTTTTGATGAAAGTGAAAGTTTAATCAGAAGTAGAGATGGACCCTGAACTGATGATATCCCGGATCTGAAAAAAACCACAAACTTTGAGGAAGGGTCTGGAATCCAAACAAGGATCCAAACTTCACTGCTGGTGTCTCTCTTTCTCTCTCTGAGTCAAACTTTCTGACTGGGGCCCATTTCTTCTGAGAAGGGGCTAGAACTGAAAACGTACAAAATGAAACTGGACATTTTTGCACAGCACTAGCCAGGAGTATTCAATCAAATTCAATCTTCTTCTGTATTATTGCTGGAATTTTTCCTTGACGAAGGGCCTAACAATGTCACGGCACAATCCTTCAAACATAGACCAAGACAGCAGTTCTGATTGGTCATGTATTGCTTGGTTGTTTTTACTTGCTGAATTTCCCTTGCTGCAGCATCTCCATGGAGCTGTGCATTCAAATCATTGATGGTTACATGATGTTAGGTTACAATTTAGTTCAGCTAGTGTTTAAGGAAGATTAATATAACAATGGTACCGATTCCAATAACTTCCTTTCTTACACCTCAGTATGAAACCTCTTAGGGTAACAAAAAGTCATTCCCAATGCAAAGGAGCACTTCTGTCTTCTCATCTGTGAAACATCGCATGATGTTTTCTCATTTTCTCCCATTTGTTTTCCCCACAGATTTTTGGGTGCTAGATAGCTAGCAAATATGCCAGATTTGTTTGACTGAGGAAGTGTTGGAAGAGAAGAGGGAGAGAAACAAATTGAGCTTGCCATAAGAAAGCGCAACTCTCGCTGAAGTCTATGGACTTGTGCTCGCTCATGCCAACCTGAGTTTGGCTGAGAGAGAGAGAGAAAAGTCAACATTACAGTTTATATGATCCCTTCTCACTAGGAGTGGGTGAACTCATTTTACCTTACTTTGAGCCATCTCCACTACAGTAGTTTGACTCAAGCATTATTGGGTTTATGTTCCATCTTAGAGTCTGTGAGAAAAGGAATGGATCAAAAAGAGAGGAACAACCAAATGGAAAAAAAACATATACATGGTACATTCGATACAAGGCACTCACTTGCGCCGTTTGGCTATTATGGCAGGGGCTGATGTTCAGCTAGCCTTAATATACAGCACACTTTTCCTTTCAGCTAGGAAAAAAAAAGAGGAGAGGGTGTAATTCAATCGCATTTGAAAGAACATGGAAGATAAGTTACAGGAAAAAGTTTCACAAAATCATGCATCCGACAGAGTATTCACCCACGAAAGTTCATGCTCCAACACGTCTGTTAGTCTATAAGGTGCCACAGGACTCTTTGCTGCTTTTACAAAATTAAGTTTGTGATTAAACCCAAAATATAATTTAAATGATCCACAAATCTTCAAATTCTTCAAAGATCACCTATCCCTTCCTTTCACTGTTCTCTTATGCTATAGAAAGTATTCCCTATTCCTTATGAGAATACACTTGGAGCACCACCAGACAGTTATTCTCAAGTACACTTCTCCGGCAGTGCAAGGCTGAGATTAGCACAGTTACTAAAAATTATGTTGGTAGCACTGTATCTAGACAATGTAGATATGTCAGTACTAGCAGATCTGGAAATTGAGGATAAGCAATAGATGGTTATGCTAAACTTCCCCTTCTCACTGCTGCCAAATGAAATGAGAGGAAATATTAAATGTACTATAATTCTCCTCCAACCACCAGCATTGCTACTCCTCTATCGATCCACCATAGAAAATTGAATTCATTTGCATTTGTGTTGACTAACTAACTAAACTCAGTTGTATGTTAGAATTAATGGTAATTTAATATAAATGGGCCATATTCTGTCTCTGCTTCTACCTGGCTCAGTTTTGTATCTCAAAAACTAAAGAACCGCAGGAAAAAAGATACAGATATTACCATAAAAATCACACTTACAATATCAAAATGATTTTTCTCTTAAATTGGGGATTACATATAATTATTTTTTTATCTTAGGTGCACTTTTATGCTTAACAAACAAACATGACCTGTCTTTAAGTTTTGTATTTCCTTTCTGCAGCCACTAGAGGGAGAAATTTGTTACTGGAATCTCATAGCTTTAGTCTATTTTTGGAACAGAATCAGAAATATTACTGTTACATGAAAAATCTTGTCTCCTCTGTAGTAAGCATGAATAACACAATAAAGAGCATCTAAAAACAAAGTGAAATATACTTCTTTTTTTTTTTTTACAGATAAACTCCAAATAAAATCCTCAAGCCTTGTAAATTTAAACACTATGGTAATTGTTCTTGCTTTGCCTGTATTACAAATCTTGCTATTGTGTTTATCCCATTGCATCCATGGGCTGCAAGTCGAAATAGGAAGAAATTAGTGTGCTGGTTTTCCATCAATATACAAACAAAGGTTGGATTCTAGTAGCTTAAACTAATAATGATGAAAATACCATAAAATTATCTATTAGCACTAAAGGGCATAGGAAATCCACTTTTGACTAAGCAGTGATGTTTTTGTTTAAATAAGTTGGACATTTTAAAATCCTGGATGTACAACCCTCCTTTTATTCCATCAACCACAAGAAAGAGACTTTTATTGGTTAAGGAATTTGCTTGTATTGCTGTACCTTAAATATTTCAAAGAGAAAAATGATTATGAGTTTCTAAAGGTAATAATTGGAGATATACCAATCATCTCATAGAACAGGAAGGGACCTTGAAAAGTTATGGAGTCCAGCTCCCCGCCTTCACTAGCAAGACCAATTTTTGCCCCAGATCCCTAAGTGGCCCCCTTGAGGGCTGAACTCACAACCCTGGGTTTAGCAATCCAATGCTCAAACCACTGAGCCATTCCTCTCATGCTGACAAGGCCATTTTGGTATGAAAAACTATTGAGACAAAATTTTCAAACTTGGGTGCCCAAAGTTAGGCACTTAAATCCACACTTCAATTTCTAAAGAAAAAGAGGCCTGAGAATCAGGGGTGCTGGGTCACCATGACGCCCACTGAAGTGCTCCTTCCAATTAACTGGATTGCTGATGGCTAGCGATGAGCAATTGATCCTGGCTTCATACATTAGATACAGATAAAAGGCCTCCTTATGGTCCATTTTTCCTTGTAAGGAAGGAGAATTTATGAGATCAAGGCCTGGTCTATGTTCCTTCACTTGGATGCACATAATCACTTCCCTCAATCTGTTGGTAGTGCTCCTACTAGCCCAGTATGCCATGCCATTAGCCTTCTTGGCAACAAGGGCACACTGCTGACTCATATCCAGCTTCTCGTCCACTGTAATCCCCAGGTGCTTAGTCAGTCAGTCCCCAGCTTATAGCGGTGCATGGGATTCTTCCTTCCTAAGTGCAGCACTTTGCACTTGTCCCTGTTGAACCTCATCAGATTTCTTTTGTCCCAATCCTCCAATTTGTCTAGATCACTCTGCACCCTATCCCTATCCTCCAGCATATCTACCTCTCTCCCCAGCTTAGTGTCATCTGCGAACTTGCTGAGGGTGCAATTTATCCCATCATCCAGATCGTAAATAAAGATGTTGAACAAAACCAACCACAGGACCGACCCCTAGGCCACTCCGCTTGATACCGGCTGCCAACTAGACATCCCATTGATCACTATCCATTGAGCCCGACAATCTAGCCAGCTTTCTATCGACCTTAAAGTCCATTCATCCAGTCCATACTTCTTTAACTTACTGGCAATAATACTATGAGAAACTGTATCAAAAGCTTTGCTAAAGTCAAGATATATCACATCCACCACTTTCCACATATCCACAGAGCCAGTTATCTCATCATAGAAAGCAATCAGGTTGGTCAGGTATGACTTGCCCTTGGTGAATCCATGTTGACAGTTTCTGATCACCTTCCTTTCCTCCAAGTGCTTTAAAATGGATTCCTTGAACTCAGAAAGGAAGCTTGCAAGAAGTGGAAATTTGGACAGATGACTAGGGAGGAATATAAAAATATTGCTAGAGCATGCAGGGGTGTAATCAGGAAGGCCAAGGCATGACTGTAGTTGTAGCTAGCAAGGGATGTGAAGGATAACAAGAAGGGTTTCTACAGGTATGTTAGTAACAAAAAGAACATCAGGGAAAGTGTGGGACCTTACTGAATGGGGGTGGCAAAATACTGACAGATGATATGGAAAAAGCTGAAGTATTCAATGGTTTTTTTGCCTCAGTCTTCACAGACAAGATCAGCTCCCAGAATGCTGCACTGGGCAACACAGTATGGGGAGGAGGTGAGCATCCCTCAGTGGTAAAAGAACAGGTAAGGACTATTTAGAAAAGCTGGACATGCACAAGTCCATGGGTCCAGACCTAATGCATCTAATGTATCCAAGGGTGGTGGGGGAGTTGGCTGATGTAATTGCAGAGCCATTGGCCAGTATCTTTGAAAATTCATGGCAATCAGGGGAGGTCCTGGATGACTGGAAAAAGGCAAATATCGTGCCCATATTTTAAAAAGAGAAGAAAGAGAACCCAGGGAACTACAGACCGGTCAGCCTCACTTCAGTCCCTGGCAAAATCATACATGGCCTACATAGCCAAATAGTCCTTACTTACTGAGCTAGAGGATAAGGGTAAAACCAGAGATGGGCAAATAGAGATGAATCTGCAGAACCACATTTTCAGGGGTTGACAATGGGCCAGCAACCCCAGTGGCTCCTGCTCTGCAGGGGAACAGATTCCCACACTGCAGATCACAAGGGATTGCAGGGGAACTGTGTTAGTCATTCACCTCCCCCCAAAACTAAAAGCAAATAGAACAGCAGGAACAGGAGAGCATTCTCACACCTGCCTTACACTAAGTGTATGGATCTGGACCTAGGCTACTTTGACATCATTATTATAAATCAATTGGGTAGCTAAAATTGTTTCTGAAAGGTCCTACATTTATAACCCAAAGCTCCCATTGTATTTTTATTGTTCTTCTTATTATAAGGATGATGCTTTTATTGGTTCAGGGGCCTACAAAAATGCAATATTCTCTCTGTGGCATCCAAATGATTTTTTTCAGAAGTTGTGGGTTGGAAAATTTTAGAAGGTATTCCAGC
Source organism: Gopherus evgoodei (assembly GCF_007399415.2). Classification (NCBI taxonomy): domain Eukaryota; kingdom Metazoa; phylum Chordata; order Testudines; family Testudinidae; genus Gopherus; species Gopherus evgoodei. The sequence goes on along the minus strand of NC_044330.1, from coordinate 80,742,678 downwards.
CATTTGTTTATTAAAAGCTATTCTAGAGTAATTTTTCATTCTAAAAGGATTTCCACCAGGCCTTAAGAAGTTATGGTTTATGCAGTAAGCATGCCATTCACAAACACTTCCTTTAACTGCAAAGTTTCTCTGTGCCGGAATCTGTTCTACACTGATTCCACAATATGCACTCTCCATAAACCTGAATTACAGGTTAGGCTTCATTTTAAGTATGAAATATTCATTGAGATCCTAATAGTTAAATCAGTCCATTGTCATTACAGTAGCGTAACTCGGGTTGGCAGACCCCAGCCTCAGTGATGTCACTGTCACCATTTATACTTGGCTACAGTAGTGAACAGAGCCCAATTTATATGAATTAGCTTTGATCAATTAAAGGTATTAACATATTTTTTTAATCCTGGATCAAGTTGAATTAACAGCTGCTTTTTAGTGTTTTAAAAATGCATTGCAATGACTTAAGAAGACAGGTTAAAATTGTTAATAGATTGCAGTGAAAAAGACAGAAGTGTACTTAGCATTTTTGATGCCAAGTGGAATTGTGGAGGATTGGAACCTCTGAGCGTCAGATGCTCCAGGCCACATTTTGATACCTTTGTTGAGGCTGAATGGTACTTTACACCTCCAATAGTCCCGCTCTCTTTGCAGGTCAGAAAGGATATCTGATCATTGGGGCTACTCAACGAGGCAGGGGCTACATGACTGGAGTTTGAATGGCAGAACCTACCTCACAGTAAGGAAACCATTTCCTTATCTTGTTGGGATAGTTTATTTCTGGCTCTTTAAACACAGCCATAAGGAGGAGCAGCTACTCTACATACAGGGAGCACTGGGATGAATTGTGGCCCCACAAAGGCACAGTTCATCCAGCAGCCCCTTTGTTTAAGCTAGGGAGAGAGTATTCTGAGGTGCCCTGTTCATGGTGCAGCACACTCCATTCCACAGCAAGTGGGGAGGGTGACGTCATGGTTTTGCCAACCCCTTGGCCCGCCTGATGCACTTGTTTCTTGGCATTTGGCATTCAGCCCCTCTTCTGCCCCTGGCACACAGCCCTGCTTGTATTTTCTTACCTCCTGACTTGGGGAAAGTCTCTTCCCCCAGCAATGCTGATTGCACATGCACAACTGCAGGCAGTTCCTGTCAACAGTTCTGCCATGGCAGGGCATCGACAGCAGCCAACCTTCAGCAGAACTCCCTGAAGAAATCCATGGGGAGGCGGCTGCTTTTAATGATGAGAGAGGCCTGTGACCAACTGAAAGTCAGGACCTGGGTGTCATAACCCCAGGTTGCTAATGAGCAGTTTCTAATACTCCTTGCTTCAGCAGTTATGCCCTGTCCAGGATTAATACCCCCCATACCAAGTGAAACTCATCTATTTTTGGATTTCGGTAAATACCCCAAACTAGGCACTGTTGCATGGAGGGAGGTGAAACTGGACTGAATTTCATGCAGATATGCCGCTGTCCCGCCTGGGGTTAGGGATGAGGGAGGGATTTATGGTGTTGCATAGTTCAGCCCAAACCCAGGAAAAACTTGGCAGCTATGGTTAACTTTCACTTTGAGATTCAAACCTCAAAGAGATGCTCTGGGAGTGAGTACACAATAGGGTGGCACCTGCCCAGGTTTTCTCAGGGTCATCCAGTTTTTGAGATAGCTGTTGCAGGAATCTGTGAGGGTTCTCAGTACACACTGCCAGCTGTCCAGTTTTATGGGCTCAGCATCCCCTGCTGTACTGTTGTTTGTACCTCAGAGAGGCAACCTTAGTACACAGGCTAAACAAAATCCAAACCCACCCCGTGCTTCTGTGAACTGAAAGAGCTGAGCTTCTCACCGCTCTCTAGGTACCTATCCCTCAAGAGGAGTCTCAGTTGAAACTTACTCATATCCTTCAAGCACCCTGAGCTCCTCTGGTGTAAGTCACTATAGAATTGTAATAATCTATTATTACTGTTGTTGTAATAGTGCAGTTGGCCTGCACTGAAGGAGTCTCTGAAATAGGTAGAATATTGTGGAAGGAAGTGACAAAGGCCTTAAGTTATCTGCAGTGTCAAGCATATGTATGTAGCAAATAAATGGACTAGAGTTCAAATCAAAGACTATATGACAGCAGCTGCTTTCGAGGTTTCTTTGGGGATCTTCCTCTGTTCTACCAGGGAATCAAGCCTTTTCAGAGGCAAGGTGCTCCTGCTATTGCTGGCTTTGGACAGAAAGCACCCAGCTGCTGCCCTCTTACGTAAAATGAACAGACAAACAGCTGAATCACTGACCCCAAATGGCCTTTCCCCTAGGATTTGTGGTTTGGACAATGAAGCCAACATTTTACATGCAGTCAGTGGTGGTGCTTGGAATTGTGCACAAACCATCTTTTGAGTGTACTCTCTTCTTCCTCTAGATACTGTGTCTGAATAATTTTTTGAAAAACCACTTTGTAATGCACTTTTTAATGCATTGTACTGTAATGAAACACTGCACACCTTTGTGCGAAACGCTTGGCAATAAATATGTGAGTGCACTATGGATATGCAGTAGGAAAAGTACAGTACCCTATTTATAAAGCATAGTATACGCAAAGGCCATTTAGCAAGATACAATAGGACTAATAGTTCCAATTTGAAAATAAAGAGGAATTGCTTTACTTGTTTTATGAAAATATAAAACAGATCTAATAATGTACAACATGTAGTACTTTGAACTTACCAACATTAACTATTTAATGGTCACAACAGCCATAAGAAGTAGCTAGATAACTATTATCCCTATTTTATGAATATGGAGACAGAGAGGCATCAGCAGAGCTGAGAATAGAACCCATGTGCCAGATTCTTGACTAGAGTAAATTGGTGCATTTCCATTAAATCAAAGAAGCTGTGCTGATTTACACCAGCTGAGAACTTGGCCCCAGGAGCTCTGAACTCCCAGCTCTTTCTCAGTCCATTAGATGACACTGCCTCCCACCGGATCTACCCAGAAATACAGCGATGACAGCATCCACTGTAGCCTAGCAACTGTGTGCTTAGTGCTACTTACCACTGACTCACTGAACAGTCACAACTGTCCCTGAGGATACTTCTTCACTACAGAGTTAACGTGTGCTCTTACCTGGCCCCCATCCCAACACAAAAATCCTTTCTCCCAGATTTGGACATGCTCTTAAACCAGACCAGTTTGCGTGACTGGGGGTGTAGGGAAGAACTCAGGCTTCATTTTAACTTGGGCCACAACTCACTCACCCTGCAGTGTAGATAACTCCAGTTACTTCACTTGGGTGCTGATCATCCTCCAATACCTTCCCACAATTCCCCTTGGGCCATATTTTCCAGCCCTTCTACCTATTCTCTTCTTCTGCACCAGAAGTCACCGAACACTTTATATTCACAGAGTCAAGATCTAAACCCCACATTTCCATGCAGCCTGCTACATCTCTGTACAGCACTTGATGCCATCTCAGAGATTCTCAGCCCAGCATGCTGCCAGGAGGTCAGAGGCTCACACTACACAGTGGTGCAGATTAGTGTAACCCAAAGAACCATGCGATATGACCCCAGAAGTCCTAGTGCCTAACGCAGGTTAGTGCATGGCCAGTGCAGACATAGCTACACAGGTATCACTTGAATATGGCTTAGAAGTGTGGATGCTCACAGATGAACTTGGCTAACCTAGGTTCCCAGACCCAGGATAACTCAAATAACCCATATCCAGGGAAGCTCCATCAATAGGTCTGATCACCAATATGTCTGATCACCAAAACTGGAATATTACAGAAATGTGAAACAAATTGAGGATGAAAGCAGCATGCACTACAATACTCTGATTCAACAATAACAAACGGCATTCGGACATAACGGCAGGCACAAAATCGCCATTGTACTTTTGGCTTACAGTTATTCTGGTTATAAAAATGCATTTCCTAGGCCATTCAGAACACAAAGGAAACATTGTTCCATGGTCCGAAAACTTTAACTATGTTAAAGTGCGCACTCTGTATTTTATCTGAAAACTCAAACACACATAGATTGTTCTGAACACAAAGTATTACCTGGGATAGCACTTCAAATGCAAATTAAGGGCTCTGTAAAATTACTGTAATGCAAGAGTACCATGGTTTATTAACAGCAGATTTGCAAGGTTAATTTTCAATTATGTATTTCTTATTAATTTTCTAGCTGTCTTGCTATTATTAAATTTAAAGAGGAAGATACTTTCAATGTGTCCAGCTTCTGTGGCTTTATTACTGATAATTATTCCTATTTTCCAATTTGTGTTACTCTCACGTCTTGCAAAATTTGTAATTAATGAGCAAATAATTATAGCAGCACTTACTAGAGCTGCTTTAGTTAAAGCTGTGTCAGCTTTAGCATTAGGCTCCCCATTTTTCAAGGGTTTATAACTCAAGCATAAAAATTCACTCTGAGCAGCACCTTGTCATATGAGCCATCAGCTGAGAGTGAGTCTTCTTTTTTCAATGTTTCTAAACACTATTGTTTGGTTCTGTTTAAATGATTGGCCATTGTATATCTAAAATATTAAAAGGTCAAGAGGTTTACTTCTCTTACATTTTTCAGTGCTATGATGACTTCACTAGATAAATAGATAGATATACATTTTTAAAGTGACAATTTTCATATTTTAAAGTTAAAAATGAAAGGCAGAATATCTCCAAAGGACAGAACTGAGCTCTTGAATCCTGATGCACTTTACAAAATAAGCAGAGCCGAGGATGTTTGACATACATGGGAGATGTGCATTCTTGCCAACCTTGCTAAGAGCTTAAGCACACGCTTAACTTTAAGCAGATGCATGGTCCATTGGAGTCAATGGGTCCACTCCCACATGTGCTTGATGGCCCAATTCTGCAAAGCATTTAAACATGGGCTTAACTTTAAATATGTGCTTAAATCCATCCCTATTTAAAAGTAACAGCTGCTTATATGCTTTACTAAATTGGGGCTCCCAGACTTAATCCTGCAAGCTGCTGAGGACCCTCAACTCCTACAGAAGTCAATGGGAGCTGACTCAGCACCTCACAGGAATTTCAGCACCCTTCAGCATTCATACCTGTTCATGTAATATTTAAAAACTGGCCATTAGTGTCACCTGAATGTAAGTGTCTGGCTTCTTTCCCCTGTTTACTCAAAATGGAAAAAAGTCAGGACAAGTTAAAATAGACACATCACACATATCAAATACATGGTAATTCAAAAACCCTTCTCTGGAGAACAATGTGAAAACATGTAGAAAGTTTTTCCCCTAATTACTTTTTTATCACCTATCTGAATGTGGATACAACTAACTCTTTGGGGCAAGCACTGTGCCATGTCATATCTATTTAGACTGCAGCCTTGGAGTGCTCCAACATCAACAAGAAGATACATTTCTCTTTTATGCTGGGTTGCACACACTCTGTTTCTCTCCTTTTTTTCCCCTTTGTGTTTTAGTTTGTCTGTTGTACACTCCACTGTTTTCCACCAGTAAAATGAGTGTCTGAAAGGAAGGGGAGAAGGTAGCTAGTACAACCATTGACCCAAATAAAAAACTATGGACTAGGACCTAAGAGGCGCTGCAAAATTCAGGAACTACTGCAAAGGGAAGATAATGCACAAGTAGCCAGAAGGACACAGGGAGAGTTCAGATTAGTGAGTTGATCACAATGCGGTCACTGGCAACATCAGAAACAATAAAGCTAGCAGAGAGAGCATGGTACTGTATAAGGACTGCCACAGCTTCAAAGAAAATATGTGATTCTAAAGGCTCCTGGAAGACAGAAATGTTGTATGACTATTTCCTCCCAAACATCCCATGCAAATATGCTGCTTGCAGAGGTATTGTGGCTGCACTGACTAGCCAGGCTTTGTGCTCCCTCTTTTGCAAAGGCTCGTCAGATGCTCCTATTTGTTCCTATTCCTTCGGCTCTGCAGGACCCACAATTTTTGGAGCAGCTTGGCCTGATTCTTAGTTTGTTTAAGGCAGCACCGTAGCACCCATGCAGTAGAGGCAGGAGATAGGGAAGAGCAGGGCTGGTGCAACCATTTAAGCAACCTAGGCGGTCGCCTAGGGCACTGAGATTTGGGGGGCACCATTTTCTTCAGCAGCAACTGCGGCGGCCAGATCTTTGGCCACCCCATTCACAGCTGGCATTTAGGCGGAGGGAGCTGAGGCAGGGGAGTGCGGGGAGGCTGCCTGCAGCAAGTAGAGGGGGAGGGGGGCAGCACGCAGGGAAACTCCCTGCCCCAGCTCACCCCTGCTTCACCTCCTCCCCGAGGAGGCCATGGCTGCTTCACTTCTCCCACCTCCCAGGCTTGTGGTGCCTAAGCTGATTGGCGCCGCAAGCCTGGTAGGAAGGAGAAGTGAAGCAGCCACAGCATACTCAGGGAGGATGCAGGGCAGGGGTGAGCTGCTTCACTTCTCCCGCCTCCCAGGCTTGTGGTGCCTAAGCTGATTGGCGCCGCAAGCCTGGTAGGAAGGAGAAGTGAAGCAGCCACAGCATACTCAGGGAGGATGCAGGGCAGGGGTGAGCTGCTTCACTTCTCCCGCCTCCCAGGCTTGCAGCTCCAATCAGCTTAGGCGCTGCAAGCCTGGGAGATGAGAGAAGTGAAGCAGCGATGGCATGCTCGGGGTGCTCGTGCTCATGCACAGAGCAGGAGTGAGGGTGGGAGGGGTGCATCAGGGCAATGGGTGGGGGGTGTGGAGCTGCTGCAAGGGGGCGCCTCGGGGCGGGGGGGGGAGCTGCCACGGGGGCAGGAGGGGACGCCTCAGGGCGGGGACGCTGGGGGGGGCCCGAGGTGGAAGTTTCGCCTAGGATGCGAAACATCCTTGCACTGGCCCTGGGAAAGAGTCATCACTGTGTATGTGGGTTTTATTTTTGTTTTTTTCCTGTTAAGAACAGGGCAACTGAGGGTACTTGAATCTGCTGGAGATGACCACATCAGTCAAGCAGTTTTACTTGCTGGGAAACTCAGCCAGAGACAAGCCTGGTATAGCACAGCTCAGGGAATGAACAGTCCTATCTGCACACTTGTGCAATTACACTGACTCCTGGAAATGAAACGTCTGAACCAAATTCTGCCCTCATTTTTTACATCCTTGCAATTTACCCCTTACGACTGTTAACCCAGTAAGGGTGTTTTGTCTATTCACCATGCCTTTTATCTGGACAAGCGTATGTCTCAATTAATATCAGCTGAAGTTCCTTAGGGCTCCTTTCCCCATAATTATCTAGCCATCTTTGGATTTTAATGACTACTTCTAATGATCATTTCCTTAGTGTAATATTTACAGCAAACGAATTCAAAATAAAACAATAGAATTATATATTTTAAAGAACCTGTTTGAAATAAAAATTGGAGCTCATAACTGGAAATGTTAACGATATGTAGTTAGGTATTTAAATCAAATTATAAAGTACTATGAATTTCATTGCTATGGTTACAATATTGGTACCCAGTTTCACCCTCTTTTTCTTGGTGGAGAGTCTGGGTTTCCTGCTGGAGACCTAGAGAACAAGCACCATCACCCCTGTGACCTACAGTAGCCATCTCCACACAAAAAGTGTTTGGGTAGCAAAGTGGGGAGATGCTGACAATTGGGGTCAATGAACAAAAAACAAAACAGGCATTTTTCTGGGGTCTTTCCTGTGACATTTTTGGGTTTAACCCAGACCAGCAAGAGGTTTTGTCATGACATGCCCTGCAACTCTGCTTGCCTTAAATGCTCTGTTGTGGTGGCTCAAAGCACAGACTCCCAACAGGCAACATACAAGCATGCCAGTCATGCCTGGTCTTCCACTACCCAGTTACTGTTTGCAGATTGACCTCAATACCCCCATTCCTGAATTTCCCCAAAACTGTCTCCCTGCAGTGTCCAGCCCTCTCCTGGAACACTCCCAGAAGGTATTAAGTTCACTGCTCCTTCAAAGAAATAGAAACAGCACCTTGTTGCCTTGACTGGCGTTAACAATCACATCAGTTGAATCAAAACACTAGGCTGGTTTAGATAAAATGTAAAACAAGTTGATTCAATAAAAAAGAGAGGTTTTAAGTGAGTTAAGGTATAAGCGATAAAGATAGAAAAGGTTACAAACAAACAAAAGTAAACATATACTTTCTAATGGTTAAAACCTAACTTAGCAAGCTACAGTCTTTGTTCAAGGTAGTTTACTCACCAGCTTTCCTTTTCCAGTAATGGCAGACTAGCGTTTAGTCCAAATCCCCAGAAAGTCCAAGTTTCTGTCTTCCCAGGTGAAGGGTAACTTTAATAGCTCTCTGTCCTTCTCCATATAGATACGAGGTGGGTGAGGTAATTTTTATTTTAGTGGCTCAACTTCTGTTGGTGAACAGGGCTAGCATTTGTGCTTACACAGAGCTCTTCTTCAGATCTGGTCTCTCTTTATAGTCCAGTAAACCTCTGAAAAATCTCTTTCTCAAAGTTCAATGACACTGTGTCAAGAGGCTGGATGGTTTCCTGGTGGTGCAGTATCCTTCTCCCACTGAGACTGTTCAATGATCACTTTTCCCTCACTTGCTCTCCTGATAGCTTTGTTTGCTTGGCATGCAAATGTGTTTTTCTTTGTCTTTGGTCACACTTTGCTCAATTTACTTGGGGGAGAGATTTAAGCAGGCAGAACCACATTCCTTTATCTGGGGAAAAAACTGTATATCAACTCCTCTTCATATGCCTGCTTTAAACACATTTTAGTCATAATTCCAGCACATCTGTATAATCCTTTTTGGGTTGACCATATATCCATCACACAAGGATAGTAATGGTCAGTGTTTTCTTAGTGTTCCAATGGCATAGTACATGACACTTTTTGTTTATATATCAAGACAACAGTGTGTTAGGTGTACTGAGTATGTCAGGCCTGGCAAGAGTTACTCTCAGAGTAGTGAATCACCAGTGAGTCTCCGTGTCACATCTATATTCCTGTATCTGTAGAGGTAGACAGAATTTAACTTTTCCTTAGAGGGAGTGCCAAATTCGAATTGCAGTTATACCAGCTTCCATCCAGAGTAACTTCACTGAAGTGAACTGAATTATTTTGGATTGACACAGGTGTATGGGACTGCAGGACACCGTCCACAAGCATTGTATTTTTGCAAAGTATTTTTTTTAAACATAACATGAGACCCCCACTGCTAAAGAAGATACAACCACATTTTCTCACTGTGAGTTGTTTGCCTCCGAAGAAGCTAGACGCCAGCACACAAGTAGAGAAAATAAAATAAAAGCATGTCATTGCCACCCTGAGGATCACTTCATATTTCATAAGCTTTTTTATCCTAACATCAATATTCTCACCAATAGCCATTGTAAACCTTACCATGCTAAAATAATACTGATATCATCATTTCTCTCTCTCTAATACACATGCACGCACACGAACAGGCAGAATAAAGCCCAAAACACACTGATGCTTTTATTCCATAATAAAAGCTTTATATAAATACCAGCAGTTACTCCACATATTGGGTGACTGTCGAGCTTTTAGGTAAATATTTTCTGCTACTGAACTAATGTCATGCGTGACATTCTTCTCCAGTTAAGATTGGTTTGCTAAAGCTAGTTGCTGGGGGGGGGGCCTTACATTTTGACTGTAACCATGGTGCTGCTGGATTTATCATGACTGCATGGCACAATGTGCGTCTCATCATTCTTTCCTGGCAGCTTGGTATAGCTTTTATTTAGCTGTAAAAATAATTTACATTTCGTGAGCGTCTGAATTAAAGATAAACTAGAACTATGACATCCAGGAATAGCTATTTTTATGCAAATTTATTTATAAAACAAATCATATTTAGAACATAACATCACACCAGTGTCTTCTTCAGACAGCTTGTCTCTTTTTACAAATATTTAAATCTTTCTTTTGAGGAACAATATATTAAAGTATAATGTATACATTTGCCATGGAAATGGAAATACAGAAGATGAACAATTCTTAGTGGTTTACATCAGTGAGTAAAATTTGGGAAGCTGGGTTAGTCACAGGTTTGGTTATGGGGTTAGGAGTTTTTTTACCTTGATTAGAAAGCTTGATTGATTAGAATGTTTTCCAGGTCAGTAGTGACTATCCTGGCTCCATTGACTTCAGTGGGGGGGCCAGGATTTCACCCCTAGTACACACTAAGCTGCTTTTGTGGCCTATATGACATGCATTGTTATTAGTTCAGTTACTGGGGGTCAACAATCCATATCACAAACAGCACCATCACCTTTACTCTTGTGCCATTATCATCTGTGACAACTTATCTGACACTTCTACCATCAGGACATTTCAATAAAAAGCTACATCCCTTTTAAAGTATGCCTGTAACTCTTTTCAGGATCATGACCTATATATCCTATTTGCCACTCACTCCAACTATTGTGTTGCTCAATTACTCCTTAATACAACTACTGCAAAGAGTCAAAAACTCTTTTATATTCTAAAACATCATAAATCAAAATATTTTACACTGTGTTCCAAATGTTCAAAAATGGTTCATTTTAAAAAAACAATAAAATAAAAAAAATCAACAGAATTATGTAGGTTTTTTGTTTATAATAAGGCTATTATGAGTACATAATGCAAAAATTTGAAATTTGATTTGAAAATAGGCACAATTTAAAATCTCACAGGTTTTTGGTACAAAAATACGGATTTCATGAAATTTCACTAAAAAATGAAAATTTGAGCTGAGAAGTGACTGGAAAGAACTAACAACAAATTCCACCTGAATGTCATGAAATCATTTTTTTCAGTTTCATCAGACTTTTCCTTCTGATCTTTTCACTCTCTTGGTCGCTTTTATATTATCTCGTTTCTACATGGTCTCTATTTCTTGATTTGTGTCCAAAAAATTCTTCGATTAGTTTCTTGAGTTCCCATAGAGCATAAGGCTGGTGTTTGATCAATGGTTTCACTATAACACTCCTCCTGTTTGGTGACTGCAAGATCTCATTCATGTCAGAAGCCTCTGCTATTTACCATCCTTCTGCAGCTGTGAACTCTCTACTGTGTGATTCCATTTTCATTGTATGTTACCCTAAAAGGGTACAGAGGATGCCATAGAATTGTTTTTCATTTCTAAAGAAAAATTGCAAAAATTCTAAATGACAATAAAATACATCACTAATGTTGATATGTTTTCTTATTACAAATGTGCTCTGGCAAAGGTTGGACACTCGTCCCACTACTCTGCTTCTCTTAGTCACTCTAATGCTAATGCAAATTATCTCAATCTCAGAGGCAGGAACATCTCAGAGGATGGATCGTGCAGCACAATGTGCTCTTATGTTAGCGCTTCAGTAAATGGTGTTTGCCTGTGGCAGTGGGATCCTGTGAGAGCTGGAAGGAATACTACTGCTGTTAGGTTCCAGCTTTCTATCCAGACTGTTTTAGCTCAAATCAATGCTTGCCCCAGCCCAGTTTGTGTGGATGTATGCACTTCTAACTGCAGATACTAAAGCATAGCTGGTGATGTGAGTGATCCTGCTCGGCTGGTATGTCACAGGCTGTTCCTCTTTCATCACCCCTTTTGGCACTCTGACAAACGTTTTGTGCAATAACCTCTGTTGAATGCTGCAGGCAATATCATGCTCCTTCTTTAGCTCTGCTTCCGTGTTCAGACCAAACATCGCTCGTGAATCAGAAATAACACAAAATATTAGGTCCCTTTTGGTTGGAAAGTATGTTCTGTTAGGTGTTTGCTGCACTGAAATTGTACAATCAACAAGTTCCCTGAATTCTTCAGCATCTGTACTTTATATACAAAGTTACTTAAGTCTCACAGTACTTCTGCCAATTGTGCAGAGAGCTTGTAGACAGATATACATTCTGCTGTATTTTAAGGCATGTTAAAATATTTTCCAATAGTATTTCATGCCAATATGCAGTCTGACTTTTTCTCTTACCTGCCACATGAACCCTGTAGGTTTCTCCCTTTCTGCACATAGAGCTGGGGGGACAACAACAGGACAAACTCTTACTTATTTGCAATTCCCACTTCTGCAGCTTATCTGCCATCTTGAGGGATGGCCAGCATCTGAAAAGTGCATTTGAGAGGGAATTTGACTTTTAAAGATATTTTTTTCATGATAGGAGGCAGTGATTCAGCAATTAATTATAATAAGCAAGAACAATAACCAATGAACATTGTTTCTAAACAAGTCCTCTTCTGTGCTTTGTACTTTTGCCTGTAAACTGTCATTTTACTAATCTGTAGGCAGAACTTTCTCTCTTGATTTGCTAAGGGCTTTCCTAAATGCTGATGTCAGTGATTGACGGGTGGGTTCTGCACCCCACACCTGCATCAGACTCATGGAGACAGAAAACTTAGTGTAAGGATTGGTGTATGGGAACATTGAAGTGAAAATAGCAAAAGTGTTAATCCACTCAGTAGGATTCCTGTTCCTTAACCATTCCTAATCTAGTTTGTCTTCTATCTTTAGATAATACAAAGGTGACTGAACAAGGAAAGAGGTAAAGGGGAAGCATGAGGAAAGATAGCAATTCGAGCTGAGGGACACAAATGGGACTATTTGCCGGGTTACTCAACCTGAGTAAGAGTGGCAGAATCTGGCCCTGAGTTATCATGATTCCATATCTTCCAGCAACACAATCTCACTACCATGTAAGTTCACCTCATGATTCCTACTCAATAGCAGCTCAAGTAGACTCAAGAATTTCATCACCTCACTCTTCACTTCCTTGTAGTTATTATTATGGTGCTGAAAAGTGGGTTTTTATTGCTTGTGTGTGTATACAATTCGCTGGGTGTATAAAATGTACCATTATATTAGATAGACAAGGTGGGTGAGGTAACATCTTTTACTGGACCAACTTCTGTTGGTGAAAGAGATGAGCTTCCAAGTTTCCTTGTTGGTTTCCTTGGTCAGTGCTACAACCGGAGATCACTGTTTTTCACAATAGTTCTATTTTGTTAGCATTACAGCACTGTTTTCCTGAATTTTCTTACTCTGAACCCTTTATCCCCTGCCTTGCAAAATCTCAGTTCTGGGAGAGCTACACTGAGCAATGTGTTTGCTGCTACCAGATCTGCCTATGATGCATTCTTTTTTCTTTTCAGTACCCAGGACATTTTAGGAGAACATTATTCTATCCAAAATATCTTCCTTTTTCAGTATTCTTAATCCATCCTTTCTGCTTTTTTTCATCATCCCCTCACTCAAAAGGAGCAAAGAATCCTGTGGCACCTTATAGACTAACAGACGTTTTGGAGCATGAGCTTTCGTGGGTGAATACCCACTTCCTCAGATGCAAAAGGATCAAAGATAAGTGTCCCTTAAACCCTTTTACACTGTTTGGGCCATTTCCTGTTAGTGAGACCCTCCTAATCCCCACCAGCTTCAATGAGAGTTCTGAGTTCCAAATGATGGCAGGATATAGAACTTTGTTTCAATTGACTTCCCTGGGAACTCATTCCATGGGACCAATATCTACCTTCAAATTCATGCGTGATTTCCATTGACACCAATGAGGCTTACACAGGCAAAAGTGAAGGCCCACCTGGCCCTTTGTAAAACGTAGTTCTAAATTCCTCATTTTATTCCTACTTTCCTGATTTTTACATTATGTTCCCGAGATTTTTTTCTCCAATTCTTTACCTTTAAACTAGTCCTTTATACTTTCAATTTTAGTTTTGTTTCTCACTTTGCGGTATACTATTGGAAAACAAACAATTAACTGACCATCTTCACTCAGACTTTTTTTTTTTATTAATTTGGTATAAACATACATCATTCAGAAATGAAACTGAAACTGCAGCTTAGACTCGGAGAGGAGATGGTTTCCTGATTTCCAAGAAGGTTCTGCAATATTCTTTTCCAGGTCTGTTTTTACCCAAACTTTTGCTGCTTACTCCTTTTCTAAGTCCATCCTTTTGTGATAGTGAGTACAGCCAATCACAAGGGTATTCAGATCAACACTGAATGATGGCTTTTGACTTTCTGTCTGTATTGAGACTCTCTGCTTTTAGTTTTCCTATAGCCGAGCTAAAACTAGATTTTCTGTTTCATAGGAAATTCTGTGTCTTTGAATTTTTTCGCTTCAAAAATAGAACAAAGCCAAAACACTTCAAAATTTCCCGCAAAACAATTCATTTCAGATCAACTGAATGGTTTGTTCTGATAAAATCAAAATGTATCATTCCTATGGACTTTTTACAAATTTTATATTGTATTGTATAAAAGTTTCACTCTCAACAAATCAGCATTTCCCACCCAGCTAAGCTAAGCATGTTTCACCAGTACAACAGGCAACACAGGATTTCTTTTCACAAATCCAATGTGGTATCCAAAATGTTCCTATTTAGTTTTATATGGGATTTTTGGTTACAGCTCTAGAATGGCAAGTAGTTAGTTTATCTGTAGCATTTCCAGATCCTGTATACCAAGATTACTTAATGAATTTTCATAACTGCCATTGACTTCTATAGGGCTAGGATTTCTCCCCACTTGCGGCAATGTATGATCAGTGGGGAAAAGATTTGATTCTATTTTTAAATTTCACACAACAATGAGCTTAAAGTACTTTTAACCAATTGCCTGAATCTTTGGCCCAGTCCACCTTACCTGTGAAAGATCTGTGTCAGTCATGTAATGCTCTTTTAATTTTTCATTCATTTAATTAAGTCCATTGATACAAATTATCTGTCAGATTGTCTATTTCCAGTTATTACTAGACAATACCTCACAACTATAATTGTGGATTGGGTAAGATGTTTGTTTTACTCTTCATTAACAGTTACTACACACTAAGTAAATTTGTTTCCTTGACATGTCACATCACTAACGCATGTGAAAATTGTAATTGGTTACATCAAACTAAAATTAGGAAATAACATTAGCTGTCTGTATTTATTTACATGTGCAAAGTTCAGACATATCATCAGGAGTTTCAATGCTGTGTTTCATTCCACCACAGATTTAGGGTTTACCTTTTGTTAAATGGAGACATTGGTTCCACATTAATTTATAAGACCTGGGTAAGACTGAAAAATGCCATGATTTCCTGAATGTTATCACACAGTCCAAAGTTACATTGGCTTCCTTATTTGCTTGTAATAAATGTTACTTCGTGTTGGCTCAGGGCCTGATCTTGTAGTCTTCCACTGCAGTGGAAGATTTGGTTTCTCAAGGAATAGAGATTCAAGTAAATGTTGTCCCTTCTATTACAATAAACATCAGATAATCACATCTGAATTTTGTTGTATTTTGAACTTTGTCTTCATGGAAAAAATCTTTCATCCACACAGGATTTTATAGAAAGTACTCTAAAATGGCCCTATTGAATATAAACAAGAATTAGATATTTGCTATGTTTTTTAAAGAATTCTATAAAAGGGAAATAATTCTCTATTAAATTCTATAAGACAGTTTAAAATACCTATAGATAGGTTATCATTTCTGATCTAATTCTGGAGACTTTTCAATAAGAGTATAATTCAAATTTCTTTTATTATATGTACAGTACATTTTTAGCCATTTATTGTTTCATCAACGTAGCCAGAAGTTGTCTTGGAAAGAATATGGTCTGATAATTCAACACCATGTTCAATTTGACTTTTCAGAGTAGCAACATTCAGTGAAATGAGCAAGAGAGCAATAATTAACAATGTCCAACATTAACAGATTAACTCTGGATGGTAGTGGAGCAGGCATGTTCATCCTTGTGTAACCCACAGACCTCCTGGGTGTGGTGGTCTGTCTCATCTAGTGGCACCATGACCATTTAGAGAGGGATATAAAATGAGTCTGTTCTACAGCCTTAGCTAACACACAGTTGGCTTTTAGCTCATGTAGTAGAGGCTCAGGCACTAAGCTTCAGAGGTTCCAGGTTCGATCCTGCCTGACAACCCCGGTTGTTGGCATTATACTTGCATCAGAACAGCAGGTGTGGGCAGAGGAGGAAGGTGGAGAGAAGAAAGGAGCGGAGGGGGTGTTTGAATTACAAATGCAATAATAAAAAATTTTTATGCACTGATACATGTTAACTGGAGATGCCCTAACTAATCTTGAAAAGTTCAGGTACTTCACATCTCAAAAGGGAATACCAGCATGAAAACCTTAGGGAAGGCAAATAGCTTACTATGGCCCAACTCAGCAAAGCATACATGCTTAAATCCTATTGAAGTCAGCTGGATTCCAGCACATACTTGCATGCTTTGCTGAATTGGGATGGTTTGCTGAATCCCTATGATAGCATCACCGCCTATTGCCCGTTATACTACCCTCTAGAGTGACGTGGCAAATAAAATTTAGGTTTTAGAGTCTCAGAAAATAAAGTGTTGGTAGGAGATTTGTCTTTGTGATCCGTGTTTAAGTTCTCTGGAACAGATTCTTGGGAAGTGTGGAAAAACTGTGTTTTACACGATGCAAAGTGAACCTAAAGTGACCAAAGATTGTCAAGAGAGAATACTGCTGTGTAGGGGGAATCTCTGCCAGCATAACTCCAGGATCAGCCAGCTCAGAATCTCACAACCGACACCCTGACTACAGCTCTTTCTCTCTACGGTGCTCAAGCAGAGCTTGTGTGGGTGAAGCCCTCTGTGTTAAAAATGTAGGCTGATAATGTGTAAAGCAAGGTATTTGGCATGGTCAGTCTGAAAGCTGACAAAGATATAAGCATTCAAATTTTGATTCTGCCATAACTTTACCCATCTCTCTTTTTTTTTTTAGGAAACTACATACAATTTGAAAATTCACTGCCCGTAACACAAATACAGTATCTCAAAAATTTCTCATCCTCTTTACAAGTCAGAGAGCAAAACTGATAAATGAAGTGTTCCATGATAAGTAGGCAGTATCCATAATCCAATGCAGAGACATGCAGCACGCTGGGGAAAGGTACAAGGAAAAAAAAAGCCGTCCTGTTCTGAGTCTCCTGCCATCAACTTCCTGTGTTAAGACTCACTGAATATTCAGTCTTGATATTGCAAAATACCTGTTAAACTCGGTATCACTGACGGGGGAGACAACAGAGAACTTGTACGCCTCCGTGACACAAATACAAGGCATCAGATATCCACTCACTGTAAGGAGTGTATCTTGGCCAGACATTAGACCATTCAATCCTACACTTGCTACAGTTTCTATGCATTGACCCTCTGTTCCAGTAAACTGTGTGAATGAGGGATATTCACTCTGGGCCTAATCTGAACCCCATCAGGAATAGATGGGAGTCTTTCCATTGACTTCCATAAGCTTTATCATAGAATCATAGAAGATTAGGGTTGGAAGAGATCTCAGGAGGTCATCTAGTCCAACCCCCTGCTCAAAGCAGGACCAACACCAACTAAATCATCCCAGCCAGGGCTCTGTCAAACTGGGCTTTAAAAACCTCTAAAAATGGAGATTCCATCACCACCCTAGGTAACTCATTCCAGTGCTTCACCACCCTCCTAGTGAAATAGATTTTCCTAATATCCAACCTAGACCTTCCCCACTACAACTTGAGACCATTGCTCCTTGTTCTGTCATCTGCCACCACTGGAAACAGCCTAGATCCATCCTCTTTGGAAACCCACTTCAGGTACTTGAAGGCTGCTATCAAATCCCCCCTCACTCTTCTCTTCTGCAGACTAATAAGCCCAGTTCCCTCAGCCTCTCCTCGTAAATCATGTGTCTCAGCCCCCTAATCATTTTTGTTGCCCTCCACTGGACTCTCTCCAATTTGTCCACATCCTTTCTGTAGTGGGGGGCCCAAAACTGGACACAATACTCCAAGGTGTGGCCTCACCAGTGCCAAATAGAGGCGAATAATCACTTCCCTCAATCTGCTGGCAGTGCTCCTACTTATACAACCCAATATGCCATCAGCCTTCTTGGCAACAAGGGCACATTTAGATACTGGCCTTTCTTGTTTAAAACAGTGTGCTTAGGGATGACAGTTCCATCAACTGAAATCACAAGACATGACTGTCACCTATTATCCTATTCCATCTCTTTACGTCTCTGCCTATATTACCTTCATCACCATTGCATCTGAACACCTGCTAGTAACACTGATGTTACAATGCAAGATTCCTGCCCTTGCACAACACCCCCTTCCCCAAAAAAACAAACAAACAAAAAAACGTTATCAATGGTCCAAGATGAATGAGATAAGTTTAGGTGTAATTCATTACTGGTTTCTTGCACACTTTATTTTATCCACATTTTTTGTTTTTGTTTTTTTATATGATAGTATCAATTGATTTTAGGTAGTCCTGGGGTCACTGATTTACTAGTGCTCATGCTGGCAAATGTTTCTATCCTGTTAAAAAAAATTTTCTCTATTGTTGCAAAAGTAAAACTAAAAGACATGTAAATGCAACTAGAGTAAAACGTGCTCCTATGGTGATGATTTTAGAGAGCAAACTTCTTAGCGCAGTGTGATAATCAATGCTTGTGGGATTGGGGCCTAAACTTGGATGGTAGAGCAACTCTTAGTTAACATTGAATGAAAGAAAGAAAACACGCTCCTCAGCTGATGTACCTTGTCATTTCTCAAGTGAAGTCAATGGAGCTGTGACAATTTACGCCTGCTGATGATCTGGCAAAAACAATGACAAGAACTCCATATCTGGATACTAGTTAGGCTTTTTTATTCGCCCATCCATTTCTTCTCTTCCTCTTGGGTATGCATCTAGGCAGTAGCTTTCACAGATGCCAACAGGCTGACAGAGTCCGGTTAACTTATCAGGTTCAATGACATTCATTCTCAGGCAACAATGCCAGGATGTTTGGCAGTTACAGACTGCTGTAAAGTCCTTTTGGTTTTTAGCTTACAAAATTTTTAAGCACATTTTAAACAAAATATAAGTTGAGTAAAAGCTCTGAATTTAGAGAATTTTGTAATGTTGTTCTAAAAATCTATTATTAAAAGTGAAAAGGGGGAAAAAAAGACATGAGCAAAAAGAAGCTGAGAAGTGGAAGTGCTGAGGAGCAAGGATTAAAAGCCAGCCTTTCCCCAGAGGTTTTACAAAATCTAAGGGCAGTTTAGAAGCACCCTACATTGCCTCGTTTTGGTGTGAGGAGGATGGTAGCATAACATTCACAGCCATCTGGATTTGGCACAATTTCTATCTGCAAAACTCATTTTGCAACAAAACATTTCATCCAGAAAGTCTACTTTTCTGACTAACATTAGTTTCTACATTGCTAATAAGTCTCCTACTATGAGATCGCTCATGGTAAGGAACACGTTTTACTCCAGGAGCTTGCTCCAGCAGTGTCTTCTCAGGAAAAACTATCATTCAGGTCAATGAGAATTTTTCCTGAAGTAGCGCACTGTGGGTATTTGGCAGTGCTATATAAATTGTTCATTATTAGAATCTAGCACCACTGCTCAGAAAGATGGTCCTGTACTGCCCTCACTAGTTTACCTTGATTAATATCTAAGAAAGAGATCTCACGTTCAGTGCTTTGTGCTGGGTTAATGGGGAGGAGGATGATGGCAGGGCATTCTTTGTGGGGGTCCCTCGATTTTGGAACCCACTTACCCACCCTTGGTCCAAAATGCTCTGAGACAGCCCAAACTTGTTGACTTTCAGGGCCAGCTAAAAGGCCTACCTGATTTCCCTGGCTTTTGAGAAGGTTGAGGGTTCCTATGGAAGGGGAATGATTGAAGGCAATGTGGGGTATTGGGTTTTGTTTGAAGACTGCTGGTTTTTAAATTACAAGTAAAGCTGCTTGGATTTGTTCTATAATTCTAAGTAATGGCAGGGCACCCATAACCAGGGGTGGGCATTTTTTAATTGTATTTTATAAATCAAACTAAATAATCAGAAGGATTTAGCTATGCACTTACTATAGATTGACTTAAGGGGGGGCAGTCCAGTTTAATATCCATGCCCCTTAGGAAAGTTAACCTTATGGTGTTTACAAAAACTGAGCATGCACATTTTAAACCTAACCCAAAAAGAATAATCACAAAAGAGATTCACCTCTACAGCCACATTTATGGGTCCTTATTTACAGGTTAGACAAATTTTCACAGGGGACTCTAACAGATACACGGGTGAGCTCTCCAGTGGGAAAAACTGGGTGGGGGGGGGAAGGGTGTCACAAATAGGAGGTGTGCTATTAATCCAAATGGAAGAATGAAATTTTCCCAAAAATAATAACAACAATGTGATATGTGGAATATTTTCCATTTCCACCTTCATCTAAAAGATAAATCCAAGTCAATTTGCTATCTTTAAAGTCATGTGACAAGCCCCAGACTCATCTTGAAACCTCACCTGTATATTCAAGTGCCACCTTCTCTGACCGCCTTCACTTCTATATGCTCCCACTGTCAGTTTGCCTGGATGCTAATTTGTGAAAAAATATTTTTACTAAGCAACAAAGACCCACTTTTATATTCTCCCTCTCCTGACTAACAGAGCTTTTGTTTCTCTTGATTTTTATTAGTGTTTTTAGAGTTAATAATAATTATAGTATTTACAGCAGGTGGGACCAGTTATGTCAGACTAAATGTAGTGGTGCTGGATGAAACAAGTCTAGTACTAGAAATATTACAGTTAATTATTGCCAATGGGGATAGGTATCACTCTGATTTTCAAAAACAGCCATCTGTCTGCACCACGCTCCATGTATATGCACTTTTCCTGAAACATGTTCCATGGAAAGGATATCCCAGACTTTCAGGAAGTACTTATCTATTTATAAAAATTATTGGAAGAGCATATTTACTGAAGAATAAAAGCAAACTATTAATTCAGTATCACTCAGCCATTTGCAAGAAACATGTTTGAAAGATGGCAACAGAGGGCCATCCAATATACCTTTGGATATTCATGAGCAGCACACATTCACTTAAATGGCCAAGCAATTAAAAGATTTTTCGCATAGTATTTTCATATCATTCAAGAAAAGCCCACTAAAGAGATTAAATATTTCTATCTTAAATTCCTACAAATGTAATCAATTTATTTAAAATTGAAGTGCCAAGATTAGGAAAGAGGTTAAAGCAAATTAAATTACTCTTATTCCCCATTTTTTTCTCAGAATTCCTTCCAAAAATGTATAGAAGTGATACATGTTGTAAAAGATCCACGTCAGTGTTTTCCTGGCATTTACAAATGATATCAGTCAATGTTGGTATTGAAAGACTGACTTTGTTTTGTTGTTTGTACCTATGATTGAATTGACTCATTTTGTGAGACTATAGAAAATGTATTATATGATCATATGTGCCTGATGTCCCCTAGAGACCCTATGGAAATGAGATGATGCATTTCATAAGGTTGTCTTGTCAAGATAGATTGTACTAGCTAAATAAATAAACTGCAGTGTGTGATTTCACTGTGCACTGTTGACTTCTGCTTACATGATTTAAAGGATGTTACTATGAATATCCTAGGTTGCTAATGTAAATGATGGAGAAATCATAGGTCAATCACATAATAATAAATATTAGCATAGGTTTCTCAAGGCCAGAAATGGCTGAAATTGTAATTGGAATTATAATTTTTCTCTTGAATTATGGGATGTTGAAAACACTCAGGACCCTGCCTTCCTGGAACTGCTCCATTAAAGCCAGGCAAGTCTCAAGTTCTGATTTTTTATTGTTCTAGAAGTCATATTACCATGTTATAACAGGTATTTTTGTATCTTTGTACACTTGAACATTATGTTGTATTAATGCATATTGTGTATTGACTTTTAGCTGACTGATACATAGCAACTGCCATACTGGATCAGACCAGAGGTCCACTATTCAGCATCCCATCTCCCACAGTAGCCAAAAGTGCAAAGGGAGGTGCACTTTATAGTTCCTCATAATTCTCTGTTGCTAGAACAAAGAGTATTTAACGTAATAGTCAATTGTAAGCTGCTTTCACTTCAACCAGCAAAATAAAGTGCTCTCAATGCATTCCTGTGATCACTGATGCATTACATTTGATGGAAGGCTGGTCAAAACAAGATGGGGTAAACTGATACACTAACCATCACTTATGGCACTGTTTATCCCACTGCTGGATTGTCCTGGACATGCAGGAAGAAAGACAACACAATCTTATTAATTTAACTGTACTGTGTACTATCCAGCAATAGCTTGTATGATATGGGTCACTCTTTCTTCATTCAATAATACACTCTGCCTGGTGGATGATGGCCATCAGCCCCCTACCCCTCCCATATCTGTGGCCAGAATATTGTTGGGACCCCACCAACCATAGTTTGATGATTAACGGGCTGGAGACATTAAAACCCCCCAACCTCTTTCCCCAGCTTTCTCTAAATTCATTTCTGAGTCTGGTTTAACAGGGAAGAGACCACTATTGAACAACTGCCTGCACTGCCAAGTTAAGACAACTTGGATGTAACGTCCTGCTGAACCTCCATGTCTCTGTGCTGCTGTGGGGCAGGCAAAAACAAAACAAAACAAAACAAAAAAACAACGCCACCTTATAGGGAGGGGAAAATTCCTTCCCAGTTCCCAAAAGGCAACTAGCACTATGCCTGCAACAGATCCAACTACACTAATTGCATGGGTGAGAGATGCTGGTCCAGTGTGTAATGGCACATAGAATAAGGTCTATATGTCCTCCCCACTGGTGCGCAGAACCTACTGGGTTTCATCAGAACTTCTGCCAACTACCCTCCCCCAAACTATGAGACGCAGGCTCTCAAGAGGGAAGTGAAGTAAGCTTCACTTAAAGTGGCTCCAGCCCTTCCCCCCAGAAGATCCACACAATGATCCCCACCCTCTGAAGCTGTGGGAGTGAATTTGCCCCAGAGACTTTCATGGGAGTTGCATCTGTTTATTTCAGGTCTCAATTTTATCCAGCAGTTGGGAAGTCAAAGGTATCATATGAACAATGTTTTTCATAGCATTAGAGCAATTGGTGTATTACCAAAACAGGGCTGCTTGCTAGGCAATAAAGAAAGCAGACTTAGAAATAATGGTGAAATCATAGTCTCTGGTTACTATAATGCTTACAGAAAAACCATCCTCCTCAGAAGTGGTAAATCTAAGGGTGTTGTAACAACCCTGGAATTGCCTATTGAAAGACATTAACATCTTCATGGGAATTGATGCTTTTTGGAGACACACGTTCTGAAAACACTGTTTATAAAAGACTTTCCACTATAATCTTATCTGAACATTTTCTATGTTTTCCTAATATGTAATGCCTGTATCTAGTCACTGATGGGTAGTTTATAGATGAACAGGCACATTTTCTCTGTTGGCTGATTCTGTACCTCTACATAAAGGAACGCAATAGTCAGTGAGCATTTTAACACAGTGAGAAAAACAAACAAACAAAAAAAGTAGGTCATAAATTATATAATCGTGTAAGGATGCAAATGCAATGACTATGCAAAATTAGAAATAAAAGTGCAGGAAGGAAATTGCATTTATTTAATTAAGAACCAGACCCTGCAAACCATCCAAGCATTGAACTCAGTGGGATTGTGGCATGTATATTTGTATATATTCTACGAAATATACTTGAACATTATATTCATATAAGGTATTTGTTGTGTAAATATGTTCCATCAAGTGTAGACACAGCAATAATTGATGAAGTTACTTAATCAGATAGCATGATGTCTTTTTTTCAGCCTTGTTTCAAAATGGTTTAATTTAAGGATACTCAAAAAAAAAGAACAGATAAGAGTGTCCCTTTGACACACTTACATGACCAGCAGGTATCAGAATCTTGTAAATCAGGTCTGTTCATTCGCACTGGGATCCAAGTTGTTCTGTGTAAAAGAAGAAAGATTATGATGTTATAACCATGGATTTAAAAACTCCATACAGCCTTCCACACTCTTCCAAAACGCTGCCCTCAAATACTTTCAATATGTCTTTTTTCTAGTGTCATTCAAGATCAACAGGTTTTTTTATGACATGGTCTATTTAAGACTTGCATAGAGCTGAGGTGTGTACATTTTCCTCAAAAGTTTTACAAATTTCATCCAGGTCTGGTAGCCCATAATGATGACCTAGTACATTCATTAGATTGCATAAGAATCTCTGACGGAATATCCCAAATAGTGTGCCTGTCCTGTCAAAGGTTGCCTGATAACTATGTCCATTTTTTCTAAGATTTAATCCATGTGTGGATTGACTACATAATCCTTGCACTGAAGCCTTGGGAAACACTGCTTTTGATGCTCCTGGCAACCTCTTAATCTAAATAAGCGTATAAAATGGTATTAAGTTAATGTGTAACACAGGTATGTAAATAGAAAACTCTGTAATTGTAATTTGCTCATTTAGGGCCTGATCTAAGGGCTACTGAAGATAATTGAAGTATTTCCATTGATTTTAATGGGCCATACATCAACCCCATATTCCTCTCTCTAATCCATGTTTGTTTCCATGCAATATAGTACTGACATAGATCATGAGTTGTGTGAATTATAGTATGTACAGGATCCACCATTTATTATACACGTGCCAGACACTATGAAATCAATGCAACTTAGCAACATAAGTAAAAATTCAAAAAATATTAGGTCCTAAATCATTACCCGCTTTAAAATCGGTCAGGTCAAAAAGTGAGGCAGCCTTCTTGTTTATCATATTCTAATATAACATCATTATATTTTAAATATCATGAAACCTAAATGGAATTTTTCAGAATTTTCTCATCTCCACTTGCAGTAATTCAACAAAAATGATATGGAAATGCCTTGAAACCTCTTAAAGAAGCAGCAATTTTTTCCTAATTTGAACAGATGAAGAAATATTTCAACCCAAGCTCAGCAAGGGATAACAGTATTACAGTCACTGCATGGGGAATTTTGCCACTCATAATTCTAAATCCTGCGCAAACACTTTATTGCTATAAGGTAGCTAACACCAGCCTCTACACAACAGGACATCCATAGCATTAAGCATGAGAGATAGGCTTGCAGAAAGAAACTATAGCAAAGTAATTGTAAATCTCTAATGATGCATAAAACCAAGCTGAATTGGTCCTGAATTCTCAGCATAAAAGAAATGAAGCATCGGAAGAACCAATTCTGGTGGCAGTATAACATACTGTAGTGTGGAAACTGTTTATGGTATTTGCTGTAGTGAAAATATTCTTACTAAAATGCATCATGCAAGTGATAGGAATACATTAAAAAGTCCTGAATGATGCAACTGCTAATGACATCTTGTGTGACAATAGGAGCAAAGAATTGGCCAAAAGAAAATGTGATCTGGCCTACACAATTTGCCATCATATTTCCTAGTCACTTCCTGTATCTGGCAGAATTGTTAGAATTTTTTTTTAATTGCTACTATTGTCAAATGATCTTCCTAGGAATACTTGCTCTCCGCTTTTCTATTGTGCAATGAGGTCTTTTGTTCTTCTTATTTTTCATATCCTGATGACATCTGCTTTTATTGATTTTGTGACGTCAATCTAAGTATCGATGTACAGATCAGATGATAGTGTTCTTGTATTGTGAGTTGCAACAAATAGTTGGGCTGTTCTTTCAGCCATTTTCCATTTTTTAGCTTGTGCTACCTCAAGTTGTGAGCATTGGTCATGCTGACACATGATTCTGTGCTCAGTTTCCTGGTTTATTCTGCTTTGTTTGGCAGAAGAATTTTGTAGTAGTGCATTCGGGGTGTCGTCCCTTGTGCCCTGTAGCTGCAATACCCCCTCCACTTCGTCTAGGTTGCCCTAGAGTAATAGAGGTACCTTCAGACTCCCCACTACCCTAGACGCTAGCTCAATACCTTCTCAGCTTGGTAAGACCTGCTAGAGCATATGCTCTGCTGTACGTTGCTGTCAAACCCCGTTCATCCTCACACCAACACTGAGGTAGGGAGGTAGGATTTTGTGTAAAATAATACTCTATGATCATATACCAAATGAGGAGATCAGAAGGTGTACAGAGGTGACTGATGTAGTGCAGGCGATGTATGACGCAAAGTGAAGATGGGTGGGTCGTGTAGTCCATAGGCAAGACAATAGGTGGGCAACCTGCATCAGTGACAGGATCCCAAGAGCCCACAAGTGACCGCTGGATAGACCGAAAACATGCTGTGCTGATCCCAAGACAAAACTCTTTGGCCGGTAATGGAAAGAACACGCTTGCAAGAAAACGGAATGGTGTGGTGTCGATTTGCATTCGTGGAGGGACGGACGAGGCCAAGCCAGACAAAGGTGACTAAGACACCTTCATTGTGATGTCATATGTCTCAGAAGTTTTCATATTACATTGGGCTAGATCATGGCATTTATTCCACAGCCCTGCATAGGAAGCAGCATGGAGCTATGGCATCCCAAGAGGGCACTAGGAGAGATTGTACTGCAGGCAAGTGCATTCTCTCCTGAGGCTGCTTAGTGAACACACTGCATCATCCATCAGACTGGCACAGCTTCCCACAGTGCACTGGCCCTCTCTGCAGGCTAGTATAGATGTCCAGAGCTGCTTTGGCGCAATTTGCCTGGCAGTGTGAAGAAGCAGGAGCAATGTGCGCCTGTGCTCCCCACAAAAAAGAGAAACTGCTATTGTGGGAGGCCCTTACTCGGCTGCATAAACGTGGGTCTGGGCTCTCATTGCTGGGCTCTTCCCACCCATAAAGCCCCATTATGCCACACAAGTGCAGTCATTATCTAGACAATAAAATATAATGCCTGTCTCACAGTTGTGTGTGAATTTATTTTAACTGTTACAGTGCCTGCCCTGAGTTCTAAGCACTTTGCATTGTACACACACCTAGTAAAACATTTTAAAACTGCATTTTAAAATACCATATTATGAATTACTGGCCCCACCAAACCATCAAAACCAACTTGACTCATCTCAGCAACCTCACCACAAACCCACTGGGGCCTTGCTCCATCAATCCACCACTATTTTGAAAGTCTGTATGGAAAGATGAGCTTTGAAGCAAGCTTTAATGCTTGTGAAGGATACCAGACTGATTAGCCTGAAACTGGAAGTCCTCTACTCATCTACAGAGTGGGAACAGCATAGGAAGTAGCAATGCCAGTTTCCCCACATGGCCTCACCTATATGCTTCAGGATGACCATGGACAAAACAGCTTTTGAGATGAAAGGGTCGTTTTATTTCTTTGCATCTCAAATCCCTGCCTTCCTACAGGCACTGCCACGTGGTACCAAATGGGACCATGGTTTTGGCAGCTGTCCACTGAGAGATAGAATGGACACCGCCAAAACTCTTGCTCTTCTTTATTTATTTTTTTTAATAATTTCACAGATCTCAGAGCCAGACATCTGAAAAGTAGGATATATCAACACAGTGTCAAAAGCTATAAATGCACAGACTTTAAATCTGTATGCGCAGATTAAAAAAATGAGGTATTAACAATTAAATAATCATCTTGATGGAATGCATAAGAGAACCACATTTATCCAAAATATGCTGGTGGCACTGTAGACCAGGTTCAGTATATGATCTTTCATGCACTCTTGATGTCTTATTGGAAGGACATCTAGCTGCAGCAAGGAAATCAGCTAATATTTATCATTTTTATTCTTTAAAATATTAATAATATCTCCCATTAAAAATAAGAAGTGAACAAAGTGACCCACTGAGGCTTTGAACAAGTCACAGAATATGATGTACAGTAACTGTGTACAAATGTTATACTCATATTTATAACCCCTGCAAAAATTCTGCTTAATAAAAATTGAAGAGCTTAGCATGAGATCTTTAAAAATGCTTGGCATTGGCCTAATGCTGCTCCTGTTGAAGTCAATGATAGATGCACCATTGACTTCAGTGGACAGAGAGTTAAGATAATGCTAAAAAGTGAGGAAATTCAGTTTCCCAAAGACATTAATTGTCCTCCAGCCCTTGCACAAATACCCACTAATTAGAGGCAGAGAAATTGATTAAAGAGAAAAGAAGATGTAGAGACAGAGGAGTGAACCAGTTCAGATTAAGGACAAGAGTCAGAACACTGTACATACATTGGGGCACTGTTAGTCACACTGACTTCAGTGTGACTGAGTGGTTCAAATCTTGTCCTGTACAACACAGACCTTCAACTCCAATCCCAAACCACCTCCTCATTTTTAGATGCAAACTAAAATCAAATCAACCCTTTTATACATTTCTGAAATGTCTGGATACATATTTTCCCCATTTGCATCCAGGCTGGGAATGGAATCAGAGCTGATAAAATGCCACAAGAAAAGCTGTCCACATAGTACTTCCACCAAAAAAGTGATCGATTTTCAGCCTTCCTACTCAGTACATAGAGGTTCAAACAGTTTTGCTAAGCATCTGAAGTTTGGGATGATTGTCCAAGCCAAACATAAATGCTGGATCTTTTGTCTCTCCCTACCTGAAACCTTTGCTCACCCCCCAAACCAAATCAGAAGCTTCTTGAGGTGTGAGGGTCTTTCAAACTTGTTTGGAGGTCACAGCCTTCATCCCTCCTTTGAAGAACTAGCTCTGAGAAGTTACTTTAAGAGGAGGGTTTGGTGTATAATGCTTACCATACATACATACCATACATACATACCAACGTATGACATACGTGACATAACATGGGCCTGCTTGCCACAAGAATGAAGCGTTAGAAAAGGGCCATATTTATGCATTCTACATTCCACAGGAAATTGACACTTATAAAAGATATTGGA
This sequence comes from Gopherus evgoodei, assembly GCF_007399415.2. Classification (NCBI taxonomy): domain Eukaryota; kingdom Metazoa; phylum Chordata; order Testudines; family Testudinidae; genus Gopherus; species Gopherus evgoodei. The sequence continues at coordinate 80,714,121 of NC_044330.1, read as the reverse complement.
AAGTTGCTGTCTTAACAATCTCTATGGCCTTTGAGGTTTTTATGGGTATTAGTTTTGGAAAAGAGTCCAGTCTACTTGACCTGCTATTCCTAGGATCTCGTAAAGCCAATGAGACTCCATTTGACACCTCCATAATTCAGAGATATCTCACATTTTTCCAATCAATTCAGGCCATCTCTAATTAAATTGAAACAAGAAACTAAAGTGAGATGAATGGTTTATAGCTGCTTCAATGCCTCTCTACATTGATTAATAGATAAAGAATTCATACTTCCACCAAATTAGTTGACAAACTCAACTGTAATTTATTCCTTGTACATGATGATCTGCAAGCACAATATGTTGCTGCTGAGGCTCATCTTCAGCTCCCTCTAAATATATTTTGTGTTGCTTGGCTGCTCCCACCGGGTACTCTCAACCCAGTAAATGCTGCCTTAGCATGCAAAGTTCCTCCACACAGCTTTTCTTTCAAAATACAGTAGCCGAAGATTTTTCTTGCATATCATAGCATTATTTGTCAATCCAGTTCATATCCAAAGGCGTTGTATTAAACTCATGGCTACACTTGGATGCCCAGAGAGTTGTTGTATTGAAGAGTGCATTTCTCCATCTGCACTCATTAAGATGTGTGGCATAAATCTCTGGTTTCAGATGTGAATTATGCTACACTTACCCATGCCTTTCTCACCTTTGTGTCAGACTACTGCAATATGTTCTACTGGAGACTGTTCAGAAACTGAAGCTAACCCAGAATGTGGTGACCTGCTTATTAAGCAGAGCATTACATTGGAAGCAGATTCTTCCACACTTGTCACCTATAGGTTGCTAGGTGAATTCAAGGTCTTGATACTGACCTTTAATACCATACATAGTATGGGTCTGGGTTATCTAAAAGACTGGCTCTCTCCTCATGCCATACAACTGCACTTGTGGTCAGCAAAAGGCACTTGAGCTGGAGCTAGGGTGACCAGACAGCAAGTGTGAAAAATCGAGACAATGGGTGGGGGGTAATAGGAGTCTATATAAGAAAAAGATCCAAAAATTGTGACTGTCCCTATAAAATTGGGACATCTGGTCACCCTAGCTGGAGCTCCCAAATATGATCCTTTAACTTGGAGAATGAGACAGGGTACAAATTGGGTGAGATAGCAAAGTAAAAGTATTGGCACTGAAACTGCAGCTGGACATAGATATAAGTTGCTTAACCTGATTCACTGATAATTGTGCACTTTGAACTTTATAAGGGACATCCAGAGTTTAGGACAGACATTTCTACTAACTGTGTATTAGAAATGGAAATCAATAAATTGATCAAAAACATAACTTAATTGTGTTTCTTAACCAGAAATTGAGATACATGCATTTCTCTCTTCACTCTCCTCCCTGCCATTTAATATATCCAGTGTTACATAAGTAATTGCTTTGGATCCACAGGCAGAGACATGATGCCAAGAACACATTGTCGGTAAAACAAAACAAAAGCATTTCATGTCCCTGCTAAGTTCACATATACATGGTTAAAAAGGCATATTTTCTAATTATCCACCCTGATCTGGTCAGTGTGTGTTTAGTCACTGCTGTCATATCAGGTGTCCAAGCATCCTTTACCTTTTGTTACTGTTTTGTTTGTTTTCCCAGAACTTGTTAAGGGCCTCTGCTTCCGTGCTATGGTGGCTTTGCTGTTCACTCCAATGTGGCCCAGTTGCAGGCCTAGTGTTTGTTGCTTTAAACAATCCTTCTGTGCATCCTCCAGGGCTTGTGCATTTTGGAGTAACTGTCCTTCATCTTAAGTGTCACCAATTTTTCTTTAAAATCTGACATTCTTCAGCTCATCACACTCTACATGTTCTACCAATCAGCAGGAAAACACCAGTCTTTTGTTAATCTCTTTTTGCCTGTCTCTTTCTACATCTTTCTTGCAATCTTCATTTGTCATTTCTTCTAAATACTGTAAGGTATTTTGAAACAGTTTGATTCTGATTCTTTTATTAGGGTCAATCTTACTCCAACATCGATCAATGGCATAATGATTCACTGACTTAAAGGGGCAGGACCATGTCATAATTTTTGTCCCAAGGCAAACTAAGATTTGATTCTGCTACTTTCAAACAATTTCCACACGGTCTCTTGATCTTTTTGTTCTTATTTCTCTGCTGGCATGCTAAAATCATGTTTGAGAATGATCCTTAAGCTTTATGTAATTGGGTGCCTGTCCTGCTCCTGTTCAACACAATTCAATTTTTTCCACTGAACCATCTACATTGCTGGCTCTGCGTTAACATTTATTGGTGTCTAACATTTACTGATGACCTCTGGAGTTCAAAATACTGGTTTTTGTTTTGTTTTTTAAGTTCTTAAATTATCTGTAACATTTTTTACAGTATCAGAGAATATCTGATGCCCTGTCTCATAAAACAACATCTTTTTTGGATTAAATCATAATTTCTCTGGTTGGAAAAAGTACCTGCTAATAGCAGTGCTCTAGAATAAGGATAGCACTCAAGGTTGATTTTCCCTAGGGTCTTCAAGGAATTGGCTATAGCTTCAGGGCAAAATTTCCATAATGGGAATCTAAATCCATATTTAGGCCATATTATGTGCCATCTTTAGGCACCTGATTTTCAAAAATGCTGAGCGCCCATTAGGTCGTATTGATTTACAAAGGCTGACAAGAGGAAAATTAAAGTCAAAGCCAAATATGTAACCAAAATGAATCACTGGACACTCTGACAAAAATTATAAGAATTCCCAGGTTTAGAATGGCAATGGTATTCCTCTTATTTTGAATTGGAGTTTAAAGCATGGACCCTCTACATCAGGAGTTTAAAGATAATAGTGTGGACTCACCTTTCCTATAGCATGGACCTCAAGAACCACCGCTCAACCAATATCTGATAGCATGATGTCCCTGTGTCAATTACAACAATTGCTTACATGCAAAACCAGTATTAAGATATTAATTAATCTATTTTAGCCGCTTTTAATGTAATTATACAATTGGCAGTAAGAAGGAGCCAGTATCATGTGACCTTCCAGATCCCCATGGGTCGCTAGTGATTTGGAGAATCTCTGATCTATAATATCACACTTCACAACTTTCTGATATAATTATTGTCTGCCTTGTTGTGCTAAAATGACTATAATTCTTGCTGCTCTGGAAGCAGAGCCAGTGATTCCTTTCCTCTCTTCATTTATCCTTCTTTTCTGCATTGCACTAAAACCAAAATGAAATGTGTTGCTGACTTGTTCTTCAGGGGGTTTTCTTGTTCTCTCTCATATGATAAGTGTACAACAACAATCGTTTCACTTCATCATGAAGTCATATGACTGCCTATAAGTCTTTCGAGATTTCAGCCCCAACCTGGAAACTTCACGGGAGCGGGAGAATTGCAGCACCCATATGCAGACTCTGACTCCAGTTTGATCATTAGCAGGGTCAGGGCCTTACTACTGTATCTACTTTCATAGACAAAAGGTAAAATTCACCTTTCCTGCAGTTGTATACTGGTCTCATGGAATGGAGAGACTTGCAACAAATATCAGGAAACAGTATTTAAAGTCAGATAACAGTGTTTCTTACAAAACATGGAAGCTAGAATTAAGTAACTTATTGAGGCAGACTCTAATCTAAAATCTGTAGTGCAAGAAGGACTAACAATTGCCATTATTTTAGTAATGTCTCCTCAGATTTTGGCCCATTTGTGCTTTAATTGCTTTAATGTATTGTGTTAATACTTCTTCAAAAAGCCTTTTGATAAAATGGGGAAAGCCATGAAGTGCCAGATATATTTCTTTCCCAAATTGCTTGCATCCTGAACAGCAGCTTGATTGACAGGCATCACTTATACAAATATAACAGCATAACATTGCTCCAGAGTGAGAGAAAGCAAGGATATTGAACTGGTTCTCTGCCTTATACTGGAAAATATGGTTGTGTTGGAGTCCTCCAACTTAAAGTTCAAGACCTTCATGGATGAAACAATATTTTAGAGCATCAGAACTACATAAAATCCTTATCAAAAACTGTCAGAGTTGGAATTACCAGTAGGTTTCAGTCAATAATTGTTAGAATTACTGATGGGTAAGCAGCAACACTTCACATACAATTCTTTCATGAGGATGAGAAAAGCAGCTGGAAAGAAACCATAACAAGAATCTTGTGGAGCTCAGAGAAATGTGATGTATAAAGAGATTATTTCCTGTGGATATTGATGATAAATGAACTGGATTTTGTGTGAATAAGAAATATTGTTACCTTCTAAACTATCTGAACTCCCTGCATGTCAAGGTAAAAATCTTTCCTGTCACATGTAAGGACTCAGCACAAGATAAATACTAAATATCTGGGTCACAAGTAATCAAAAGTAGAAAATTCTTCTTATGTTCTTTTCATTTAATTAATCCTTCCTGCAATTTTATCAATGCAATGGAACATTGGTTAGTACAGAGAGTGTTTTATGGGATAAATTCATCCATATCAAAAGAGCTGTAAGAAGTATTAAGTAGTAAGACAAAGAAACAAAAGGCAAGGTATGTTGGTAATTTGGTTGAAAGACTGCCCTAAGGGATACCCATATATGTAAATCAGTTACTATAGTTGGTCTAATCATAGTATGTCATAAACCTGTAGCTTTCTTTCTCAGTCTTTACCTGTACTCATAGCTTACATAAAACATGAAACATTCAACTGTAAAACAGCTAAAACTATAAGGGGCGGTGTTAGAAAGATGCCCCCCCTTGAAGCTGATATTTTAGCTAATTTATACGATAAACCTTACATAACACAGACTCTTCCATTTAACTATTAGAAAATTGGTATTTAGTGGCACAGATCTGTCAGTGTGATAAGACACATGGCCAGTAATTCTAAGATGACAGGATGTGAATGGACAGATCGTGCTTACTATTAAACACAGAAGAGACTGATGTTCGGAAAAGCAGGATGAACCCATGAAATGACCTTTAAAACCTTTTGTTGACATGGAATGCAGCTAGAAATGTTACCTGGCTTTTCACAATGCCTCACACATTCATTGCTAATGAAAAAGAGACCAAGAAAAACAAGAAAAAATGTTTAAATAGCCCATGAAGATGAAATATGGGTCCAGTTTCTGCATTGATGTACACACCACTTAACTTAAGGGGGATTGCACAGGATGCATATCATTGGTGATCTTGACCCATCGGGTCCAATCAGCAAAGCGCCAGGTGACAGCAGGCCCCCAATTGCAGAGGGATCAGCCAGAAAAATACACTCTTAGTTCTCATGTAGACTGCATACGACTTAGTCGACCACTTGCAACTACCCAACACACCTCAAATAATGACTACCAAATTCTCACATTCATTCTACGGAGTGAAAAACTTTTACACAAAAAGCTTATTGAGTATCTTTGTACAACAAAACATTCAAAGAAATCACACTATCTCCAACCACAGGAAGAGGCTCAACTCAAAAGGTAAATTATTCTTTGATAATTATTCACTCAGCTCTAGTCTGAACTGTGCTATTTATCCATTTTAGATTGTAACCCTCTAAGGGCAGGACCCTCATCTTCCACTATGGGCATGTACAATAGAGCTCCAAGCACCTTAATGGTGCTCATCAAATAATAATATAATATTTTTAAAACTGTTGGCCTTCAACAGAAAACTCTGATTTTACATTATTGATTATCTTAGACAGAATAACTTGCACTTTATGTATGAATACAAATCCATTTGGTTATTTTAGAGCCATCAGGCTATGCATGATTTTACAAATCTATCTGCTTAATTAGACACTCAAGTTGCTATCAGGATCTGTTACACTCCCTAGAGAACATTGGGCTCCTAAAGATATGGATTATAATAAACCAATATGTAGTATTTTCATTTTACCAATATAATCTAGTTCAAATGTTGTTTGTGTTATCTAAATGGAAGACTGACACCTTTGGGGTCAGATCATCATCTGGTGTAGAACATAAGAATGGCCATACTGGGTCAGACCAAAGGTCCATCCAGCCCAGTATCCTGTCTACCGACAGTGACCAATGCCAGGTGTCCCAGAGGGAGTGAACCTAACAGGTAGTGATCAAGTGATCTTGCTCCTGCCATCCATTTCCACCCTCTGACAGAGGATAGGGACACCATTCCTTACCCATCCTGGCTAATAACCATTAATGGATTTAACCTCCATGAATTTATCTAGTTCTCTTTTAAACCCTGTTATAATCCTAGCCTTCAAAACCTCCCCAGGCAAGGAGTTCCACAGCTTGATCGGCATAGGTCTCTCAATGCCAATGACACTATGCCAATGTACTCCTGGTAAAGATCTGATCCATTACCTTTCTAATGAGCAATCTGAAATTTCGTAAGGTATAAATCATCTCTCTGCTTGAATATAATGAGAAATATAGATTTAGTTGACATAATTAGATGAACAGGTGTATGTGTGTGTATATATATATATATATATATATATATGACTTTCTTTAAAAAATTTCTGTTCTGGAATATCCTGAATGGGTGAGGTTTTGTTTTTTACACCACAATGACTAAATAAATACAATGGAACAGAAAATGAGTATCCCAAATGTGAGATGGATTACAGTATTTTATGACATGACACATGCATGTCAGTGAAATGGAAGGTACATTTTGGATATGGCTTATCACCTAGCCTGTACATTTCAGTAGCAGAGTGGTGTCACATCTTACTACCAACAAGCACATGTATGTAGGCCCTTCAATTCACAAGCCTACATGACACATAATATTGTCGTTCTGACTGTATACTGCTGTAGAAGTAAAAGTTGGATACATTGAGACTGATTCTGCTCTTAGTCACACTTGTAAAAATCAGGAGCAACTCTGATGGAGTCAATAAAGTTACACCAGTGTAGACTTGGAGTTACAGAGATCTGAACGGTCCCTCTGTATTTAAAGGTGTTGAATAAGAGTCATCTAATAATTTCTTCAACATATTTTGCAATATTTTGAGTACATTATTTGACAGTACATTTCTTTATTATTCACACAGCTATATAGTTAAGTGGGATATACTTAGAAACTCACTTGTACTATGAATATGGCAATATTTTCTCAAGTAAATTATTCAATCATTTTTCCCATTATTCACCCAGTTCTAGCTGTATTTTTATTTTATTTTGTACTTTCAGGTTACTTGGTGAACATGCAATGAGTCAACAGAAAATTTCGACAGAGAAACTGGTCCCACCATGGCCAGAGTCTCAGCTGTACAGTGGCATTTCGCACAAATCCTATAGCACAAAGCAACTACAAACCCACCCAGCAGAGGCTTCTGCCCTTCATAGTGGAATTCTTCACTGGTGCAGGAACAGAATAGTGGCTTTATATATAAGGTAAGGGCCCCCCGAGCCAATGGCTCATTGGGCTGATGTGACAAAGGCACATCAGTTTTCAGGGCCATTGGCACACACACATCTGACCGCACTGGCGGTGGTGTTCCAGTGGGCAAGCGAGTGAGACCTAAGCTGGCAACCTTCAGGATCGTAATCCCTTCCCAGTATAGGGAGCATTATTAGAGATCCTCAGTTGACAGAATGACCCATTGAAGATGGCATAAAGTAGACCAGCCCCAAGGGTGATGTAATTTACGGGAGGGGATTTCTCAGCAGTTGAATGGCCCAGTAGCATGGTGGCACAAATGTGGCTCAATCTCACCACTGCACCCCACGTCCTCCTGAGCTGCACCATGTGTCTACAGCCCAGGATCAGACTGAATATTTTTTGCTCTATGTGGATATCAGTTAAGATTCTTAGTCCATTTTTTGTGATACATTTTGAATTTCACGTTTCACTCTGGGATTGATTACATGACGGAATGCACACAGCTGAATTTTTTCCCTCTGGTTTGCTTGGTTGGCTGCACCTAATGCACGTGCTCCAGATACTTAGAGGAAGAGGCTGCATTTATATGCATCTTCTGCTTCCTTGTGAGCCTTGGTAAAATATCATGTTCTAAAGACTTTTTTAAAGTGTATATACTTCACTAACTTTAGATATAAATGCTCCTTGCATTGATTTGCAAATACATTTACTTCTTACAAGATTTAAATTGCTTTTTATAATTTGAGAGTTAGCTATTTTATTTTGGTGTCAATCAAAACCATGAAATGCGTACTTAAAGGTGTATGAATTAGTTTGGAATAGGAGCTATAGATTTTTCCATCAGAGCATTAATGAATTAATAATATTAATGAGTGTCATTTATACACACACTTAAAATTTTATTACATTACAGTTGCTAACATGGAGAAAATTGTCATCTGATAATATAATTGCATATACTTTTCTAGACTTTGAACATGATTCTTGGTTATACAGAATAAATAATTATGCCATGGTTATATTTACATAACTACATGCTCAAACTTACACCAATAAATTAAAAAATGAGGGAGTGCAGGCTTATGTGGTGTGGTCCTGTAAAACGCAGTCCTGGCATCTCTGTGGGTAACAGAATCCAGAACAACGCTTCCTTAGCTCTTGTTCCCTAACGCCTCTACTCTACTTGCACTACATTGATTACTTCTTCATCATCTGGACTCATGGAAAAGAAGCCCTCGAGGAATTCCACCGTGATTTTAACAATTTCCATCCCACCATCAACCTCAGCCTAGACCAATCCACACAAGTGGTCCATTTCTTAGACATTACTGTGCTAATAAGCAATGGTCACATAAACACCACCCTATACCGGAAACCCACTGACCGCTATACTTATCTACATGCCTCCAGCTTCCATCCAGGACACACCACATGATCCATTGTATGCAGCCAAGCTCTAAGATAACAACCGTATTTGCTCCAATCCCTCAGACAGAGATAAACATCTACAAGATCTCTATCAAGCATTCTTAAAACTACAATACCCACTTGCTGAACTGAAAAAACAGATTGACAGAGCCAGAAGAGTACCCAGAAGCCACCTACTACAGGACAGGCCCAACAAAGAAAATAACAGAAAGCCACTAGCCATCACCTACAGCCCCCAACTAAAACCTCTCCAGCGCATCATCAAAGATCTACAACCTATCCTTAAAGATGATCCCTCACTCTCACAGATCTTGGAAGACAGACCAGCCCTCGCTCATAGACAGCCTCCCAACCTGAAGCAAATACTCACCAGCAACCGCACACCATACAGCATAAACACTCACCCAGGAACCTATCCTTGCAACAAAGCCCGATGCCAGCTCTGTCCACATATCTATTCAAGTGATACCATCATAGGACCTAATCACATCAGCCATGCCATCAGGGGCTCGTTCACCTGCACATCTACCAATGTGATATATGCCATCATGTGCCAGCAATGCCCCTCTGCCATGTACATTGGCCAAACCAGACACAAATCTGACATCAGGAATCATAACATTCAAAAACCAGTGGGAGAACACTTCAACCTCTCTAACCACTCAGTGACAGACATGAAGGTGGCAATTTTGCAACAAAAAAACTTCAAAAACAGACTCTAAAGAGAGACTGCTGAACTTGAATTAATATGCAAATTAGATGCAATTAACTGAGGCGTAAACAGAGACTAGGAATGGTTGGGTCATTACACTAACTGAATCTATTTCCCTATGTTAAGTTCTCCTCACACCTTCTATGGGTCATCTTAATTATTACTTCAAAAGGTTTTTTCTCCTGCTGATGATAGCTCATCTCAATTGATTAGACTCTTCCTGTTGGTATGCATACTTCCACATTTTCATGTTCTCTGTATGTATCAATATCTCCTGTCTGTGTGTTCCATTCTATGCATTCGAAGAAGTGAGCTGTAGCTCACGAAGCTCATGCTGAAATAAATTTGTTAGTCTCTAAGGTGCCGCAAGTACTCCTGTTCTTTTTGAGAATCCAGCCAATCATGACAGAAGAGAAAAGACAGAAAGGCTGGCCCAAGAAGAAGTGGTGGGTTGTCATAAAGGAAGACATTTTAGTATGTAGAGTGATAGAGGATATGGCACTGAACACTTTAGACAGAGAAGACCCATAGAGCAGATCCCATGTGATGGGATTAATGCAGGGAAGAAAAGTTGGGCTTCCATAACTAGACAATATTGCAAAATACAGCTCATACACCAATGAACTATAGCATAGCCTAGTTAATAAATAATGCACATTGACACTTCAATCTGTTTTTGTTAAAGTATAAAACCACCTTCAGTGAAACAGAGGTTTAAGATGTTGTCCTACACATGGTGAAAACAAATGCCCAAAGTAACCTTCCTCAGGCCCTGCAAAAACCTTTGGGCAGCCTTAAAGGAGGTGATTTAGGACATGGAAATGGGGGGCGTGTGTGGAATCTCAGCATCCAGGAGGGGGAACAACAGACTAATCCCAACATGGTCCTAGAAGAGACGCTGATACTCTAAAGTGCTACTGCTGTTACAGCACACACAAGTACTCATGTTGTGTGAAACGTTGGGGATTGCAGCGTAGAAGCCAGAGCCACAGTTAGGGCTGGTGATTACTCTAATATTAGTCCTTCTTATGTTCCCCCTAGACTAGCAGTTCCCAAATTATGGGCTATGGCTCTCCAGTGTTTCCTGATGCACTTCCAGGTAGTTTGGAGGCTGGTCACATGATCAAACAGAATTTTCCATGAAAGCAATTCCTGTAGTTGCCATAAGGATGTTATTTGATGGCCAATAGATGAGAAGATATCTGTGAGACAATTCCTCTATTAACCTGGAGTCCAGACTATGAAAGCTTTGGAGAACCCTTGTCTTAGGCAATTGCCCTAATCAGAATCCCCTGCTCTGGAAGGTGTAGTTCAGGTTAATACTGCATCAGCATCATTAGCACCAACAGCAGTGAGATTTCCTGTGCAGAGACAAAAACTGATCTTCTTGGGAGAGGGGCTATTTATATACAATGTCAAAGTTGTCAGGTGTGAGGTTTTCATCATACATTAGAGAGTGTTAGCCAGGGTATCAAACTTCATCTGTATGCTCTTGAACTATTGGTAAGCAGCAGTGGGTATCAACATTGTCCCAGTGGAAAGGAGATATATGTACACATACACACATACATGTACACACACACACACAATAATGGTAGTGTCACTTTTATTTATATTATATTATATAAATGAAGTTTGATACCTCTGATGTATGATGAAAACCTCACACCTGACAACTTTGACATTGTATATAAATAGCCCCTCTCCCAAGAAGACCAGTTTTTGTCTCTGCACAGGAAATCTCACTGCTGTTGGTGCTAGTGATGCTGATGCAGTATTAACCTGAACTATATATATATATACACACACACACACATACACAATACACTAGAATGGTGGGGTCATTTATATATATTATAGTGTATTGTGCCACAAAAAGGTCCCCAATTACTCATACTACAGAGCCACAACATCGTATCCATTGTCACTAAAAAGGATAGCGACCAAGATGTGGGACAAAGTGCATGACCAGTGAGGCTATAGAAAAGACAGTAAATACTATCACAACCTCACTGAGACCCTCTTGTTCAATGTCATGGTAGCTAAAATGCTGGCCCTTATACTAAGCTAAAATACTTATTGCCCTTCTCACATATGAAGGAAGAAGGCTCCTGACAGCTGTTGAAATTTGCAATTCCAAGATAGCAGTCACTCGGTCACACATTTTTTGCTTTCCTATTTTTCACTATTTACAAAAAGTGCTTCCTGCCACGATTCAATTAACTATGGCCATAGATATTACTGAGAATACCACTGGCTGCATGTCTGAGTGACCACTGGATCCATTTTGGTGGCAGCACTACCTAGCGATATGGCAAGTTGCTTGTGTGTGGCTTCAATAAACCACACACTGCCATTAATCTTTTGAACAACCTGAAGGCCATCAGAGTAGACTAACTGACTAGATCCTCTCTCTTCTGGCATTATGGTGTCAGACAACAGTGCCAATGTAGCACAGACAACATGTGATGGTGAATGTCTCCATGTTATAGACTTTCACACTGTATGTATGGCCCTTGCCTTCAAAGCGTATTGAGGGTCCGTGAAATTTTGGGATAGAATACTCTGCTTCATCCATGACAAAGCAAAACCTTCCACCTCCCATACCTACCACTCTGAGGATTTTTCCTTCTCTAAGACAAGATTTTTTTCTGGAAGAGGATAATTCCCTCTCTCCCTTCCCAGCTAATTTAGAAATGTTGTTTTTGTCTTCCTCCTTACAGATGGCAAACTCTTTGGTTTCTGCCACCACTAAAGATGTAAATAAATCATCAAGATATGATCTGTTAACATATTCAAATGATGCCTGGCCTCCATTTTTTTAAAGCTTCAAACATCAATTTTATTTAATAATGAATACAACCGTCAACTCGTAACATTTAATTTTCCCTACATTTAGCAAAATTGCTTAACTGATCCATTTTTCCCAAACAGTCTTCTTTCTGCCCTAAAATCATGCAAATCAAAGAACCACTGACTTATCTGATGTGCATAACTCCCCACAGCCAGTTCAATCATGGAATTATAAAATATTCATAATATATCTATTTTTTTACAAAATTAATTATGGTATCCTAACTTTTTTCTTGTGCTCATCTTGTTAAAATATTCAGACAAAATTGTACAGGCATCCCATAGTTATTTCCATTTTATTTGCTTTTCTCTCCAAAGACAACTCCGCACCACCACCGCCACACCCACCCACCCACCCACATACACACACTCTATATAGAAGCAGCCTTATCTGTGACATTGGCTAGGCATATCCGGTACACAAGCTTAATGCCCTTTGCAATTCTTGTCTGAATAGTTGTTAGCAGAAGACAAGACGACTTATTTCTATTCATTCTCTGTATAATCCACCTTATGAATTTACACCTCACCTATCCATATATTCAGGGACTTGAAATACAAAATATTTCCTGCTGTGTTTTAAGCCCACATCCTCCTGGTTACAAGATAAGAGCTTAATAGCTTTGACACTGCACTGTTTTCATATTCATGCATAACTTATGGATATAGCAACAGATCAGCACTTCTTTGTGATTCTCATTGGCTCTGGTTCGCTGCCTTAAACTGTCTGAGTCAAGGCCATGTTTTAATGCCATAGACATTCTATTCAAACACCAGTATGACCACATTTTAAAAGCCACCCTGTACCACTTCATTGCTGCAGATGTCCTTTTACATCTGGCAAGGGCCGTTTCTCTGCATGTCAACAGTAATTCAGTTTAACAGCTGTCTCTTTTGACAAGCTTAGTGTCAGACTCTAAAATGACAGGGTGACAGTTTTCCTTTTCTTTAACCGAACATAGTACAAATTAACCATTTGAATGCAGGATCATTGGATGCATTTAGAACACAGTTTTCAGAGCAAGCTGAATAGGATTTAGGAATTGTATATATAATACAACCAAGGCTGTATACCTATAGAGTTTGATAAATCAAAGCACTTTTCATATAACTGAGATCTGTACCTGAAATCTAAATGTTCACAGTCCAGAATACCTTTAACTGAGATGAAACAGACATCTAAGGTAAACACCGGGAATTCACAAACTGGTGTGATAAGTACTTTTGCTGCATTGTATGAATACACAAGAGATTTTCCCGTATACTTAGGCAGCATGTAGTTAAAGTGCTTGTTAATATATTAGTTAATGGTACCATGTGTATCAGCTTCCAAACAGCATATTGTACACACATCATTTTCTACAAATGCTCTACATACAAAAAACTACTCAGCATAATTTGTGGAGGACTAAAGCCATGCCTGAGATAATACTGTACATCTTAATGATTAAAACCTTTAGCATAAAAACCAGAATGTGGACAGTAACAAACTGCCACTGTGATTTATGAACAACTAGTACATGCTACAGAGACTCCTACTTTAATCTGGTGCAAGAGTGAGCTTTATGAGGCTGGTTGTATTAGGTTCACATAAAAGTGAATAAAAAAATATAAACATTATGCTCAACATATTTAAACTGCATATTGATGTAAGCTACACTGGCTGGGTGACTTCTCCCTGCCATTCCTATGTCATAGAGAGGTCTGCCACAGTTAGGATGAAGGATCTCTCACTGATTGGGAAGATAAGCAGCCCTATCCTTCTCCCATTGAAATCAATGGCAAAACTCCCAATCACTTCAATAGGAGTAGGATCCGGTCCATCTGGTTCATATTATATTATAGACAAAGCACTATACAAAATGATAAATACTTTTTTCAGTTCATTCCTGGGTAATCAGCTAGATCTAACTGCACAAAGAAAAATAGGAAGAGGATGCAGAGAGCTTAGCATTTGGATGCTTAAATTCACTCTGTTTTGTCTGCTTATTTATTCATTGATATAAGCATTTGCATACATCACCAATTGCCATAGCATCTGGGTACCTCATAATATTTAAAAGACGTGCACTTAAATGCTTATTATTATCTACAGGTGCTATACACATTAATAGTAAATGGAGTAGCAGTTTCTTGTAAACCTCTCAGTTTTGTAATTTAGCTGTGCTCTTCCTGTTTTCATTTAGGTTTTTTTTTCTTATTTTTTTTGAAACTGACAGCTTGTTTGCACATTAAAGCAAATCTTTTAGGTCACCTCATAGCATTTTGAGGACTTGGGACAGACAAGATGAACCAGCTCTCTTCCCTAAAGACTAATCTCTTACCTGATATGCCCTGCCTCTTCTTTTTCCTGGCCTGGGATTCATACTTCTGTTTCCAGAGGCAATTCTCTCTAACAGCCGCTTACACTGTGTTATTAATATACCATCCAACTAACTCAGCTCCAAATGCTACAAACAAATAATTGGAAAGAAATGCCACTCCCAGATGGAAATGTACAGGCAGTTTTCTCATTAACAACCCCAACCCTTTTGTTTTCATACACGATATATACATTATACAACATGGACTTCATAATTAAAAACACTTTTCTTTGCCTCCTTAAAATCCATGACATGATTCAACCACTAATAAATCTATAGCTTAAGATGAATAGAGTATATTCAGTTGTAAGGTTTCATGTCTACTATCTCCACTTCTTCTGAAGTGTGAAAAGGCGCTTCATATCTGTCAGTCTTTTCTCAGAAGTGACTTTCACTGCTTACTTTAACTTTCATTAAATAAGCTTTCCACAAGCTGTAAAAACAGAACACACAGTGAAAAAATATTGGCTCTCATTTAAAAGTGCTGTAGAGTTTCTTTTTGAATAAGTAATTAGAAATGTGTAAACTCTTTTATGGATATCTGAGAAGTACATGCAAAAAAATGTGACATTCCATGTGAGTATTTCTGTGTGCTATCACATTTCATTGTATTTAGCAGACACCAAAACTATATAAGACCCAAAATACACATGCCCTAGTAGACATGGGTTATTTGCAAAGATTGACTTTACATACAATACAAGAAAAACATTCTAGTTTAATTCTAGGCCAGTGGATGCTCACATTCTTAAAGAGAAATTAGAGTTGTTTTGTCTTTCCTCCCATTTTTATACAGATTGCAAAGATGTTGAGAGAACATGATTTGAGTTGGGCTTCTGCAACAGTTTATGGTTATTTTTATTGTAATTGTCAGTCATCTTTTTCATATCAAGAATCAATCTTAGATTAAAACTTTCTAATTTTTGAATCAAGAAACAAAAAGAAAGGTAGTGTGGTCTAGATGTTAGGGAACTGGAAACCTGCTTTCCATTGCTGGTTCTGCCACTGGTCTGTGTGACCATGGGTTAGTCACTGCACATAGCTGTGCCTCTGTTTCTCCTTCCATCCAATGTCTGTCCTGTCTATCTGTAAACTTTTTAGGGCAGAGACTGTCTCTTACTATATATGTATAGTGCATGGTGCAGTTGAGGCTCATTTTTGGCTGGGACTTCTAGGTGCTACTGTAATATAAAATATAACAATAGTTCCATTATTTGTAACCAAAATTTCTCTGACAAAGTATCTCCTTCTAAACACCTTGCTCTTTATGATCCTGATCCAGCAAGGCACTTAAGAACATATGTGATTTTAAGTATGTGAGTAGTCCATTTATTTCAATGGGATTATGAACGTGTTTAACATTATGCAGGTGCTTAAGTGCTTTGCTGGATCGGGGCTTATGGAATTGAAAATATCAGATTATAGCAAACCTGCTTTGAACATGTGACCATGGAGAACAATCGATCACCTTCCCCTTTAAAACAGCCATTAACATATATGCAGATTATCAGATCTTCCTCAATCTTCTTTTTTCAAAACTAAACATGCCCAGCACTTTTAATATTTTCTCACAGATCATGTTTTCGAAACCATTTATCATTTTTGTTGCTCTGGACTCTCTCCTAAAGTGTGGTGCCCACAATTGGACACAGTACTTCAGCGGGGGCCACACCAGTGCAGAGTCTGGGGCACACCACATTGGGACAGTTACCTTCTGTGTCTTACATACAACACTCCTGTTAATATACTCTGGACTGATATTAAACTTCATAGCAAATGCATCATATTGTTGACTCATATTCAATTTGTGATCTACTATACGCTCCCCACCCCCAATCCTTATTCAGCAGTCCTACTTCCTAACCAGTTATTTCCCATTTTGTATTTGTACATTTGATTTTTCTTTCCTAAGTATACCACTTTGCTCTTGTCTTTACTGAATTTCATCTTGTTGATTTAAGACCAAATCTCTAAATTGTCAAGGTCATTTTGAATTCTAATCCTGTCCTCCAAAGTTCTTGCAACCGCTCCCAGCTTGGTGTCATCCACAAGTCTTATAAGCATACTCTCCATTCTACTATCCAAGTCATTAATGAAAATACTGGATCCAGGACAGACCCCTGCAGGACCCTACTAGATATATCCCCCTAGTTTCACAGCACACCATTGATGACTACATTGAGTATGGACTTTTAGCCAAATTTACACCCACTTTATAGTAATTTAATCTATACCACATTTCCCTTGTTTGCTTACAAGAATGTCATGTGGAACTGTGTCAAAAGCTTTACTAAAATCAAGTTATATCACATCTAACACTTCCCCTTTCCCACTAGGCTAGCAATCCTGTAAGAGAAGGAAATTAGTTTGGTTTGGCATGATTTGTTCTTGACAAATCTATGCTAACTATTCCTTACAGCCCTATTATCCTCTAGATGCTTACAAACCGTTTAATAATTTGTTCCAGTATCTTTCCAGGTGTCGAAATTAGGATGACTGGTCTATAGTTCCCAGGTCCTGTTTGCTCCCCTTTTTAAAAAAAGGTACTATTTTTGCCCTTCTCCTGTCCTCTGGGACCTCACCTGTCCTCCATGAGTTCTCGAAGATAATTGCTAAGAGTTCTGAGATTGGCTCAACTAGTTCCTTAAGTACCCTAAGATGAGTTTTATCAGGCCCTGCCAACTTGAATACATCCAATTTACCTAAACATTCTTTAACCTGTTCTTTCCTTATTTTGGCTTGTGTTCTGTTCCGCCTCCTCATATTTGCACATTACTCACGTTGACAGCGACATTAACTTTCCTTGACTGTGGGCCCTATAATCAACCCCACAGCGTGAAAGGGAGTAAATCAGACTGGAAAAGGTGTAGAAGTAACCCAGTAACATTGGTAGGAGTGATGTGTGACTCCTCAGCACAATTTCCCCTTTGAGGGAACCTGTGGATACCCCTTGCATTAACAGTGTGGTGAGCATGTGCAAACCCGAGGCATTGTCACAGTGGGAAAGGCCAGGGCCAGATAAAGGGGAATGCTTTCCCCTCCCTCCAAACTAGTAGGACGTTTGCTTGAAAAGCCAGTAGATGTTATGCTGTGTGCACGTACTGTGCACTATAAATAGTAATGTCTTATATACTTCTCTGCATGGAAAAATCTACAGGAGGGAAAATAGTCTAAAATCTGTGTACATTTCAAGACAAAAACAACCAGACTCAAACTCTCCTCTGTGGAGAAGCTGTGTACAGGGGATATGGCCTATAACCACATGCAGTCTGAGGAGCCAGGGGAAAATGAGGTTCCAGCATCATGATGCTTAGGTCATTTATAAAGAGGGCTTGCCCCTTTCCACTGCTGCCCAGCCTCACCATTCCCCTGGAGAAATGAAGCCGTTTGGCTTTCTCCCCTACAGCTGCAAACTCGCCCCCTCTCTGAGAAAGATCAAAGATACAGAGGAGAGTTATGCTGTATTATGCAAGCAGCACTGAACTACCACATGGTTTCCCACTCCAAAACCTGCCCATGTTTAAGGGGAGCCTGCCCTGAAGAGCAGCTGCTCACAGACTCCATCCTTCCAACTCATTCTTCCCTTTCCAAATCCCACAGATCCCCAGCATGGACATCCTTCCACCACCACCTGAGGAGAGGGACACACTCCACCAAGTAATCATTCCTTCCTTGCTTGCTTTTGAGATACCTGAGTCCCTTATTTTCTATACTCTGCCCCTCCCAGCTAGGAGTATAGGGCCCAATATGAAAATTCAACAGCTAAAACCACCCTACTGTTGTATATTATGTGAGAAAACAATGCACTCATTCCTTTTTTTTCAAGCTGCTAGTCAGCATGAGTTATCTGGCAGAATATTAACATGTGCAACTGAGCAAGGTCTTGTATAAAATCAACCGCAAAGTAAATTTATTGAAGTGGAATAGCAAAAGACACAAGAAAAGAAAGGGGTTCCCACATAAGGGGATATAAAGTATTTAATATGCTCCAGAATCAACGAGATTGGAAGATACGAACAATGTATTGCTTTGTCAATATCTTTTTTTAGTTTAATAATCTACAAAAAATTACAGTATATCTGTAGCACATTTTCTGCTTTCTTTAAAATCTCACTCAAATTTCAAACATTTTAACTCCCGGCTCAAATCAGCTCTCTCTCTCTGTCACATTGATAAATGGATCTATTTAAATTTTTATCATGGGAAAACTCTCTTTCTTGTGTCTTTTTCACTATCAGATTTCAAGCACAAGATAACATAACACTTATTCTTTTTGTTACGTTATCCAGTGCAATAAAAATACATTGAGTTGTGATGGCACAGATGTCACTGTGGAATGGCTGTGTTTGGTTTACAGAGTTAGAGTGTGTCTGTGTGTGGTGTGAAGATGATCTGTCACTGATTGATATAGCAGTGAGATTAAATGTATTATTAAACATTAAACAATAACATACCTACTCTTAGTTAAACTGCATAACTGCATTACTATTATACCTGTATAATTCAGTCTGACAAATAAAATTGTCCAATCCAATGTTAGTAGAACACATAGCAGCGACTGAGTTTCCAGGTCTATATTACCATTAGAAATTGGGGGGTACCCAGGGGTACAGTAAACACCTGTGCACCCAATGACCCTAGGCTTCATTCATCCTGTCAAACTAGAAGGTGGGTGACTATTGCCAAGAGTGCTCTTATATTGCATGTGAATTGGTGTATCCAGCACTGTAGTTATCAGGCCTGCACAGAAGTACCTTTTTAAAGGGGAGAAAGTACTTCTGGGAATAATATGCAAAGAGAAAGTGCTCTTCAAGTAAACAAAGGGCTGAATACAACATTATACAACCCACCCACAAATTGTGGCATATCCCTGTGTTAGTAAATAAATAAGTTAGAGGATTTCAATGTCTTCTTGCACTTACCCTCATAAGGAACTATAGCAGGTTCTATATGAACCACCAAAGTTTAATCTTTCTTGGCAATCTGTTAATTTTTAAAGGAAAGAAAGCATAAGTGATGCCATGTCAACAAATTTCTAGGTATTATTCTAAAGAATTATCTGGCTTTTCTGCCAATAATCAAAACCAAAATATAGTTAAAGAGCCTTAATAACAATAAGCATTCTATATACTTAACCTACATGCGTAACCTTTACCTAATAATGTTAAGAAAATGCCTAATGCTACAGCTACTGTAAAGATAGAAAAACAGATACTAAACAAATATAGTAGTATTTAATGACAAGTTACAAAGAGTGCTGGTGAAAGAAAAGCAATAGCAAGAAAGGTTAAATAAAAACTATAGTACTTGCACTCTTTCTACATTAACTTCCAATAATTAGAGAATACAATTCTTCCATATATGATTTGATTTCCTGATCTGTGCATTAAATATTTACTTCTAATTATAAACTTAAGTGAGATCCAAACAAAAACTAATTTGCATTATTAATGATGCAAGAAATGTGATGTTTAGTTTCTTAAGATTTGTAATAAAGAGGAAAATGTTAGAGATTTACTTTCTGTTTTTCATTTTAAAAGGCGAGTTAAAATGATAAAACTTATTTAATTAACAGAGGCTCCACTTATGAATTACTTGTTCCTGCCAGCAAGGATGTTAAAAAAAAAACTGTCTGAAATGAGGCTGAGACTACAAAGAGTCCATTTTCAGCTTCAGAGTCTCAAGGGAAAAATCAAAGGGTTTCTTTCTTTCAACAGTTTGGGTGAGATGATATTTTGAGATGTTGACAGCTGCCAAACTGCAAAAACAGTGAACTACCAAAATGAAATCTTTTTTTATCTTTCTGAATTTCTCTCAATGTTCAGCTTGACTTTCTTTACAACTCTTGACTGAATATTTCTGTTGTGCTGAGAGACTTTTAACTGTCCATATAATTGTATCTTCTACATCTGGCTAGAAATGGGCCATATTCTCTGTTATTAAATATTATCAATGAAGAAATCTTTTTTTAAATAAGTCCTTACATAATTTTTTATTATTATTATTTGTAATATTAACACCAACAGGCCCCCAACCAGTGTCCCACAGTGATGAACATTGCACAACACAATATAAGAGATAGTACTCGTTCCAAAGACATTTCAGGCTAAACATTTAAGGTCTTGAATACTACACATGGATAGATGCCTACATCCACATGGAGCCTCACTGACTCCAGTGGGACTCTGCCCACATGCAGTACATCATAGTGTCAAGAACTAAAATTGTGTACATTCATGTGAAAAATTGATCAGTCTCTTAATTGCCATCATTATTATAAACAGTTATTTGTTTCATACTGAGCATGGAAACAATTTTCAGTGGTTAATGGTATAGGTATATCCTGTTGGATTCTTACTATGTTTAGATGCATACAACATATTTGTAAGCAGATTTGCTCAACTAAGCTAATTGACATAAAATTAATAGTCTTTATCCCACTAAATAAAGGTCATTACTTTTAAAATAACTTTTCTATTTTTATCCAGTATAAACTGTACCATAATCTACTTATGAAATAGAAAAAGATGCTGTTTATCAGACTGATTCATTAATTTCAGAAGAGACCACTCCTAGGAAAAGTAGATACAAGTACATGCATGTGAAATACACACACACACACACACACACACAGAGTGTATCTTCACTGTGATTTTTATTTAATCTCTTTTACTTGTAGCTCTATTTTTTTGGCATGGGGGATCTTGGGAGATTAGTGACAGCCTTTACTTATTTCTTCTGTTTATTGTGCCATATTATTCCCCATTGTCCAATGTCTTGCTGATTCCTGTGTTTCTTCTTCTTCTTCTTCTTCTTCTTCACTAAATCAACCTTTCCTCAACATCTGCCGCTGCTAAGCCCTGGCCCGCATATTAGTCACCCTGATTACTGCAACCTTCTTCTTTCTGGCCTCCTGTCTCCCCCATACCATACCATCTATCCAAAATACCACTTCTAAAGTCATCTCCCTTCTCTCACTTCTGACTATTTTTCCTGCTTCTCACACACATTCTTTGACCTCCCGTCCTTCACCATTAAAGTTCAGTTCCTCTCCTTTATCTAGAAGGGCCAGCATAGTCTCACCCTCAACTATATACACTACTTTCTTTTCCCCCTCATCCTTTTTACACTCCTCTTACTCCTCTCTCTTTACTGCTACCTTTCTCACTATCTACCTCATGTCTTCACTCTTGCTGGAACACTCAATCTCTACCTTTTCTCCAAGCATCCATTCTCCTCCTTCAAATCACTCCTTAAAATCTGTCTCTCAAGAATTCTTCCTCGCTTCTCCTCAAATGATCCCTCACAGCCCTTTTTTACATGGTCCGTGGTACTGTGTCATGTATTTGTGTGCTCCGTTTACCTCAGGGCCTGATCCTGCAAACATCGGTCATCACGCATAGGTCCCTAACATTAAGTATGTGACTTGTCCCATTCAAGTCAATTGGAATTTTGTCCGATCAAGAACTTAGTAAGAAATGTAGTATTTGTCCTGTTCACATTAAGTCCCTTTAACCTCTGATTCTCCAGGAAATAGGAATTTAAATTTCTCTCTCCAATGTGGAAGTTCCAGAGAACTTGGTTGACTGATCGGTTGGCCTCCTGCTTAGTTTTGTTTTATCAGTCAATCTGATTTCTGGAGTATTTTGTCATTGCTGTGCTCAGCATGAATAGACACAGAATCATAGAAATGTGGGGCTGAAAGGGATTTTGAGAGGCAACAAGTTCAGCCCTCCTTGGTGAGGTAGGGCCATGTAAACCTAGCCCATCCTTGACAGGTGTTTCTCCAACCTGTTCTTAAAAACCACCAATGATTGGGCTTCCACAACCTCCTTTGGAAGCCTGTTCCAGAGCTTAACTATCCTTATACTTGGAAAGTTTTTCTGAATATCTAATAAAATCTCCCTTGCTGTATATGACTCTGATTACTCCTTGTCCTTCCTTCAGTGGGCATGGAGAACAACTGGTCACCTTCTTCTTTATAACAGTCCTAACCATATTTGTTATCAGGTCCCTCCTCATTCTTCTTTTCTCAAGACTAAACATGCCCAGTGTTTATAACCTTTCCTCATAGGACAGCTTTTCTAAATCTTTTATCATTTTTGTTGCTTGCTTTTGGACTTTCTCCAGTTTGTCCACATCTTTTCTAAAGTGTGGGGCCCAGAATTGGACACAGTACTTCAGCTGAGACCTCACCAGGGCTGAGTAGAGCAGGGCAATTACCTCTTGTGTCTTACATATGACACTCCTGTTAATACACCCCAGAATGGTATTAGTCTTTTTCACAACCTCATCCCATTGTTAACTCATATTTAATTTGTGATCCACTATAAGCCACAGATCCTGTTCAGCAACACTACTACCTAACCAATTATTCCCCATTTTGTAGTTGAGTTTTTCTTTCTAAGTGTACCACTTTGCGCTTGTCTTTACTGACTTTCATCTTGTTGATTTCAGACCAGTTCTCTAATTTGTCAAGGTTGTCTGAATTCTAATCCTGTTCTCCAAAGTGCTCACAACCTCTCCCAGCTTGGTGTACTCTGCAAATTTTATATGCATGCTCTCCACTCCATTATCCAAGTCACTAAAGAAAATATTAAATAGTACAGGATGCAGGACATCTTCTGAACTTCTAAGTCTCACCACCATCATACACAGGACAGAGCAGGATTTCTGTAAGAAAGGTAATAGAAGCTATGTGTACTTTAAAGCAGAGCAAGTTATTAGGAAATAAAAAAGAATAATTTCTGCGAGCTCAGTTAATGCCCCTCAAAAACATTATCAACTGTACTCAATTTTAGGAAAAGTTTATGATCATATTTTATATTTAATTTAAATAATAGCCAAGAAACTGAGGTAGAAAAGCTAGCCACAGCAACTGTTCAATAGATTTTTAAACAAAACTTTTACAAGAGTTATCATGAGGACTTAAAGCATATGTGCAGCAGCCACAAAGACATGCGGGGAGGGCTATTCCCAAAGTAGTCTTTATGGAGGGCTGATCAAGATCAATGATCCATGGACTAAGTAGGAGATATACAATAAACTATGATAGGTGTGTATGAAAATAAACTTTTAGAGAAGTGTCTAAGTATAGAGGAAAGAATGTAACCACACTGAGAGAGTTCTTACAAACATCTAAAGGAAATCCAAAATATTTCCACTTCCAAATATCTCTCTTTACATTGTAACCCTCCTGCACTAACATGACATCATTTTCTGAGGGCTGTAAAGACTCTCAAAACAACACAAAGAATTATATAGGTAAAGCTTTGTGATTCCACTTTAAGGTGGTAGTATGCATCAAGACACTGATGTTCAGTACATGTGGATTTAACTGAGCAACTCAAGCACATATCAGTGGGAATCATATGCTGAAAATGTAGACTCAGGTTCTTAATTACTAGCACTATTCCATTTTTTAAGATACTAGCAGGATTATTCTCACAGTGGAACAAACTTCATACAAAGAACATTTATTGAATACTGCTCCCATTGAAGTCAGTGGGAGTCTTGCCACTGATTTTAGTGGGAGCAGGATGTGTCCATTAGGATCCAATCATGCAGTTACATTGTAGGCAAAACTCCCATTGACTTCAATAGGTCGCAGACAAGAAGGAATTTCGTTTGAATCTTATTATTCATACTCCCCTTGTTATAGCACTAGACCTTTGTGTTTGAAAAAAAATCTGTCAGTCCAGCTGTTTTGTGTGTGTATGTGTGTGTTTGAACCTGAATTAAAAGTTATAGTCCCTAGATATGTGATATCAAAGTGTGTTGTAAGGAATACTATTGAGATGTCACAAGTTTCACACTCATGCTTCAACACAGGATTAAAAATAGAAGAAAAGATGGACAATGAGGACTCAAATCCTATTGAACCATGATTAATTGACACGAGGGATAAGGCAAACTATGAACAACACAGGACAGGTGAGCGGATTTTAAATAAGAATGTTTTTGGCACTTGTAATTCCTCCTTTAAATGTTGATGAAACATTTTTGTTTATCTCAAAATTTTACTTACAGAACATTTCTTTTCCATATATACTCAGTACAAGTGTCAATGAAAGTTAAAGGTGCTAGGCACATTTCTATCTAAAGCATGCATGCTTATATTTTATTCTTGCTTATTAAGTGCATTTACAACTAGAGATGAGAACAAGAGGCATAAAAAGAATGTGCTGTATAATATCTTCACTGTTCTATGAAAAAAGCTCATCCTAGAGAATTTGTTTTTTCATTGCAACCCAGGGTACTGTAGTTCTGACTCAAGATGTATCAATTGTCAGTTATGACTAAGCAAGCCTTCTATTAGATCTAAGAGGGTTAATTTGTTATTTGCCAGAGTAGAGTGTCTTTTAAAACTATTAAAAGGATGCAGGAAATTAATTTGATCATCTTTAAAATTCTTTGTGCTGGTGCAATCAGTTGCACATTTCCATATTTTAATAAAACACTAATTATGAATTAATTCTTTTCACTTGCTTGAGTTACAACTACTTTTAACAGTAACAGAAACTGGCTTTATTCTCTCATTTATTTATATTGTGTGCTCATCATCACTGACTCAGTTTCAGCTATGCCACCACAGTCTGCACCTAATTTATGACAAACACTCCCATGAAGAGAATACAGGGGGTCCCACTGTCTCTCGAATGGGATTAACCTGCTCAAGACAGTGGAAGTTCCATGACTTTCAACTCCATTTCCTACCCATTTCTCCATTGCTACTGTGGGAGAAGTAGAAGAGGGATAGTTCAGTGGTTTGAGCATTGGCCTCCTAAACCCAGTGTTGTGAGCTCAGTCTTTGAGGGGGCCATTTAGGGATCTGGGGCAAAAATCTGTCAGAGATGGTACTTGGTCCTGCTAGTAAAGGCAGGGGGCTGGACTTCAAGGTCCCATCCAGCTCTTTGAGATAGGTATATCTCCATATATTATTTAATTCCCTTAATTGTTAGATACCTCATGATCTATGAGACAGAGACCATTTTCATTAATGTCCCTTGGCTCCCCTCTATTGCCCAATTCCACTGGCTCCTACCATCCCTGGAGAGAACCGCTCCTGCAGAAGTCATGCTTCCAAAGGTTCCATGACCATGTCTGTCCCCTCCAGGAGGAGTGCAGAGTGGAAGGCAGTACAAGCTGTATTACTGAGCCATGCTGATCCACAGGTCTGAGGGAAAGGGGAGAATTCAGAAAAGCACAAATAGCTTCCTACTCCCTCCAGCTTTGCAGAGGCCAAACCACCACAGTGATATTCAGTGGGCCTGGTGGGAGCAGTCAGCGCATACCTAAGCAGAACTCTCCACTTTCACCAGCACAGGATCCCCTTAGCACATGGAGATAATTATGCCCCCCACCAGTAACTTACTTCATATCCTTTAACATATATTGATTCTAATGACTAGATTCCTAAAATCAAGAACACTGATCATGAATATACTCATTTCTATTTAAAATAGTGGCACTCATGTTTGTTGTGTTTCACCTGGTGATGACATCAAACAATTGCCTTACGAGAGGACATAAAACTAATTTGATATTAAGACAAACCTGTGTTGTTCTCTTGAAATCCAGTCTGCATTTTTTATTTTATGGGAAATTTTGAATCACGCTTATGGCTGGGATTGAGCTTCTGTGATGTGTTCTAATCTCGTATCACTTTTGGAGATTTAGAAAGTTATATAATCCACCCTGGGTTTAAAATTAAACATAAATCTGTCAACTCTCATCTCTCTCAAGAAATTAGACCTACCATAAAGAGAGCCCTGTTTCCATTTATTAGGTTTCTTTTTCCCCTTTCCGTCACACAGGGCTGCCAGCACAGACAGTGTGAGTACTAGCACTCCATCAATTGAAACCTTCATTTTAATTTTGGTTAGATCTAATGAGACAATTAATATTCCCATGTCAGCTCTGAGTAAACTGAAGGGGTTTCACCTCAGAGACTCCCCTTTAAACATGTCGTGCAGATAGGCACATACAGAATAGTAAATAATTTAGCAGCAACAGCACAAGGACACCGTCTTATGCATATACTATCATGTTTCTGGTCTTTTAAAGAGCATCAGTAGTGCAGCAAAGAGAGCAAAGGTATTATTTATCTATTCATACCTGGCCTTGCAACTGAGAACAACTGGAAAAAAATGTGGCGCGTCAGCAAACTGTCTGCCAACTCTAGGAAAAAAGTCCCATTGGGTTCACTACAGTCACCCATCAGGGCTCCATTAAGCTCGCCACTCTTCTGCCATTTAAACTGGATAAAAACCATGCCACCACTCTGAGAATGTTTACATGCTTCAGTTCAGAGTTACAGTGGTTTTATCTGAGACTGAGTCCAGAAACAGGAATCTGTTAAAAAAAACTATATTCATAACTGGCTGCATCTATTTTTCTTATTACTTTTTAAAAATCTAAATAACCTTTTGCAGCTCCAGAACACCTTTTGTCTGAGACATTGGAAGAACTTTTTAAAATGTTCATTTAACTCTGTGAAGTAAACGCTTTCATCCCCATTTTTCAGGGCGCAGGTTGTGGCTGTGTCAACATTGCTACAAGAACTTTCACTTTTTGGTTTCTTGACCTTAGATGACTTCCACTGGGAATCTCAGCATCACACTAACAAAAGGTTTTATATTCTAATATCTAGTCATTATTATTTTTTTCAGACTTGTCAGTGCTCCCCTGTTTCTTCAATCCCTTCACCAACTTTGCAGCCATTTGGTATTTTATGCTATTTTTCTCATACTGTGCTTTTGCACGTTTCAAGTTTCCAGTCAGACACCAAATACTTTCCTCCATTTCTACTGCTGTTAACACTATAAGGATCAAACAAACACTAAAGTGTTTTCTCACAAAATAATCATTAAGCATACCTTGTAGTTCAGTTTATGTGACAGCTGAATATTTGCTTCATTAATAAGTAATTTGCAATTAATTCACAGAGTCATTTCTAAAAGAATGTTGTGCTGTCACCATGCTTTTAAAGTGGCAAAACAGTACTTAATTTCTGACAAAACTTCAGCGGAAGTTGCACATGTGCCTCTAAGGGCAAAATTTCTCCTTTGATGAGGAATATTCCCTAGATGCAGGAATACAGATTCCATTCATTTTAATGGAGATTATATATATATTTTCAGCAAATAATGTATTTATTTAGAAAATAGTATCAAGCATTTGGGTGCTTTATATTACCTCATCAAATAATTATTTACAAAATTCAGTTGAAAAGCTTATATTTAGTAAAAGATCAATAATAGAAGATCCTGTACACTAAATGAATGACACAAACCCCCACCACAAACTATTCAGCTGATCTACTTTCAGACAAAAGCTTCAACCAACAATGATGCCTTATGCTGTGCCCTGAAACCCAACAAAAGCCCAGCTCAGGTAGGCTGCTGAGGTTCCAAAATGAGTGGAATCTATAGAGAATGTTCTGCTGCTGGTCACAGAATTTAAAATTTCGGCATCAACAGTGAATGTAACCCAGTGTGGGATATGATGACAGGATCATTTTCTTACATTTGAGGTCCCAGGCCATGCCATGCTTTACAGATCACAAATAACACCTTGAATAACACGAGGAAGCAAGTGTGAGCAAGTAGCTACAGCACAGCATGAAGCATAGACAATTTAAGAGATTCATAATATAATAGCTTGCTCATCTATGTGTTTTCAAGAATAATTCCAGACGGAGTCAGGGCCAGCTCTAGGTAGCAGCAAACCAAGCACACTCTTGGGGCGGCACACCTCTAGAGGCAGCATGGCAGCATTCTAGGGGCGGCACTGCTCTCGGAGGGTCGGTTGGTTGGTTGGTTTGTTTTGCTTGGAGCGGAAAAAAAACTAGAGGCAGCCCTGGATAGAGTGTATTGTATTAAGCTAGTCTTTAGGATACAAAAGTATGGTGATCCATCACATGCTAATGCAAGGTCCACATCAGACAGGAAAGTCACAGTCCCTGGGCCAATCATAGATATTTATTGGCATTGTGTACCAGAAATGACATTTGAGATTTCAGAAGCAATGTTGAAATCCAGTACAACTCTGAGACTGACCCTTATTGACAAGGGGCTAGATTTTCAAAGGCAGAAGTGGGAGTTAGGCACCCAACTCTCATTGACTTTCAATGGAAGTTGGGCACCTAACTGCTCTTTGTGTCTTTGAAAATCTCCCTCAAAGGCTGGATAGCCTCAGTAGAAGTCACACTCACTGTGTTAACCTATTCCTTCAGATGCTTTCCCCAACTACGTACATCATTCTTGAGCTGACAGAGGCAGCCAGCGAAGAGAGGCAGTGACAGGCAAGCACGTATTAAAAGGTTTTTGAAATGAGTTGGAGTTAGGCCCTGAAAGGATTAGGTTTCTCAATTAATATTTAGTGAACTAATCTGAAAGAAAAAGCAAATCAGGTGTAGGACAAGCAACTAACCACTAAGTGAAACCTGGAGTTTGGGGTAACTGACACAGAAAAAAGCAATTGACTAGTTACAGTGACCTGTCCTCTTCATTATTTATCACTCCCCCAATTTTTGTGTTGTCTATAAACTTTATCAGTGATGATTTTATGTTTTCTTTCAAGTCATTGATAAAAATGTCCAATAGCATAGAGCCAAGATTAGGTGGTCTATTGGTCTGATCCAGTATAGCAGTCCTTATTTTCCTACATCATTTCCATCTACTTTCAGTTTACTCAGTTTGGTGAGTCAGCAAAACTTTGTAAGCAGTGATATCAAAGGGTGCTGACACCAACAAACCAGTATGGACACTTCTTGTATCTGCAGCTAACACACAAGGAGCTCTTCAACCATAGATCCCAACACCATCATCTCCATGCTAAAACACATATCTAAAACCTGGTCATTAGAGATCAAGGACACTCATGACCTTAAGTAGCAATTACAGCTGATCCCACATCACCTTCTCAATAACCTTCCACTAAAATGGTAGGTTAGAGGTTTGCCAGTAATCAGTAATCCCCTACAGGGGAGATATACAGTACTAAAGCAACAAATTTTTAATCAATAGAGTGGCAGCAATGCAGAAGAGAGAAATAATTCCTTAAAAACCAAACCGCAATAGTTAATAAATAATGTAATATAGGAACGAGTAACTGGTATCCAGTGATTGCAAAATTAAGATACTGGCAATACCTACATATTGTATTTGTGAATACATGGAAATGTAATTTGCTGACAATAATTCCACTAAATGGAAAGATTTTCTAGTTTTGGGTGCTGGGGAAAAGAGGATTGTTTGTGTTAACCATTCATTGTAGGCATGAATGGATTTAGCATTGAGCTGGTCAAAAAAAATCAACTTTTTAATTTTTCAATAAAAAATGGTGCAATTTTCATGAAAATTTTAGTGAAAAATTTCCCCATTTTTCAAGCAACTGTAGTTTAGCAATATATTCCATATGTCCATAATCTGTTTATAAGAATTCTGAAATATTCATTGCTTTAATCTCTTTAACAGAGACTCACTAGAAGTTTCTTGTTCCGATATTTATGAAGGAGAGCTGGTTAAAATCAATATTTCAAAAACCAATACAGTGCCATAATTTAATAGCTAGAAAATATTAAAGTTTCATAAATGTATCTATAAATTTATCAAACCTGAAAAACTGGAAACAGTCAGCTATTCTTTATCTACCATTAATATAGAGTGCATTGTTACATAGTGACTTCAACCATAAAATGTTGTTTTGTATGTCCTATGCAACAAATGTTATGAGATTGTATGCAATTTACAACCTCATAGCCTGACTGAGCTCTCAGTAAAGTCAACAGAAAGAAGACCACTAATTCCAATGGGAGCTGGATCAGGCTCTGTCTGCAGAAACAGTACATTCCAAACCACATTTTCAGTGAAGGAAAAGACCCTACAATATGTTATATTCTTGATCTTTCAGTGGGAAATGAGTGTAAATGTATGAAGGACAAAAACTGAGCATATGTTAGAAATAAAATATACTTCCAAGTAGAAATTACGAGATTATTAAATACTCTGAGTAAACCTACAAAATGCTAGCGATATAATGAAATTGTGCAAATATACTTCCAAATCCAATTATAACAATGGAGCAGTGCTTATATAGTTGCTTTAACAGTTAAAATAAAATATGTTACTAGATAAATGTTTGTACTAGAAAGACATTATTAGATTTTCTTGCATTTATCCACTGTAGTGTGCACCACCAGCCCTTGAAGCCAGGGACAGATAGAAAATAACAGAGGAGAGAGATTGAGTTCACTTGCTAAATATAGCTAGTAACAACTGAGATATTTCAACTAGAAAAGATAAATAGAGAGATACTAGATACCAGTACATGACTTGCACAATAAATCAAAATACTGCCTCTTCTTTACACTCAGAGCTCCACCAGAATTAGTACATTTTAAAACAACCAGATCATGGCACAAATAAACCCGAAAAGGACTCAGTGAAGAAAGTCAAAACATCCCAAAGAAAACAAAAGAATACCAATAAAGAACCAATTATTCCAACCATCAATATTCCTCAGTAGACTGATGGACAAAAAGATGCACAGAGTAAGATAGAAAGAATACAATCATGCCTATCATTTAACAGAAAAGTGATACCTTTCTGGAACAGGTGGGAATGCAGTCACTTACTTTGTATATTTGAATAGTCACTTGATGCAAATCCGTCATGTCAAAGAATTAACATTTACTTTAAAATGTAAATGCTTTCAAGCTTGTAAATATTCTGAAAGCTCATTTCAATCTGAGCAAGCTAGAAAAAGCAGAAATACATGCGGTTTTTTACAGCTGTTTCATTTCTGATTTAAAAGTAAAATAACTCATCTCTTGTTCACTTGCTCTGACTACTCTTTGCAACTTTTAAATTGTCTGATGAGATTACTTTAAATTTAGGGCTTGTGTGAAGAAAAAGGAAGTTACACATAAATGTTGCCAGGTTATCTGAAGAAAGCCAATGTCACTTTCCACAACGCAATACATATTTTTTACTTTGTGTCTTTCTGTTTCTCTTCTCCTTCTGTTCCTATACTCAATCCCATCATTATTCTTTGCTTCTGGAAAAAGCAGGATTAATTTAACCAACATGTTCATGACAATTTTATTTTTTCTTACTATGTAACCACCAATTCATTCAATACAGGCCATGTAACATTCTTCAGATGGTAATGATGACTTTTTGGTCACACACTCACCTGGGCCAGAAGAAATTAACTCTCAGACTTCACTAACAGTCAGATACTCTGGTGCTAAGAACCACATAAATACACAGGTATGGACAGATTAGATAGGCTTCCTGTCTGTTTCCCAGTCTCTATGAGCTACCCAATCTCCTAAGACTCAAGGGCTCTTCACTTTCTCAGAGTATATATGACATGCCAAAAACATAAAAAGAAAATCCTGGTTGCAATATGCTGGGTTGGCTGTTGAGGATTTCCGTGGGGACAGAGGAAAATAATCCCTGTAACAAGAAAAGGAATGGCTGTTGAGCTGCTCTGCAGGCACCTACTCCAACCTTATGACTGAAGTAAGCTTTGTAACCATTTATATCCATATCCTCCTAAGGGAAAGATCAACAGGCAGTGGTTGCTCAGCAGGCCTGTCTTGTCTCGAACAGCTGGTGCAGTTGCCAACTAGGAATGGACCTGGGCTATGTAGTTCACTGGGGGGGTACATACCTCTGTGTAGTCTTCCAAAACTGTTCTGAAATCTCCCCCCATGGTACCACCTCAGGAAACCTCATCTTGTACCCTTGGCAGAGAGGTCAGGGTTCGGTGCTGTGTCCCTAAACAATGTGGTAAACTTTGTTATAAACAGTAAAAGATTTTTTTAAAAGCTGCTAGTTAAACAAATTTCACACAAAAGTTCACTTGAATTAGGTGTTGCTGTACTTGAATATTCTAGGGATTGCAAATCCATTTCCTTTGTCTAACACACACCCAACAAATAGCCCTATGAAATTTTCTTCTGATGCTTTGACAGGCTGATGAACCAGCCTGTTCTCTCCCACCCACCAAAGAGCAAGCATTGTACAGAACATCTTTGAGAGCTCTACAGCACTCCCTGACATAAGGGAGTAAGGTTTGTTTCATGTTTTCCTTATGATGGAGTATTCATCTTCAAAGCATCTTACATATGAGTGGGGAGCCTCAGAAGCATAGATGGGGCAATTCAAAGAGTTTTACATGGAACAGGAGGGGGTTCCCCTTCAAAGTTTCAGTCTTGCATCTGCCAGAGAAGAGCAGCTTCAAAACCTAAAAGGTCACTGCTCCTAGCTGCAGCAAGGCCTGATATTCAGAAGACTCCAACTAAAAATAAGGGATAGTTATACACTCTGATGACCAAAGCCTCTAGGCAATGTTCTTTCTCTCTCCCTCACACACAGAGCACTGCCTACCTTAAAAAAAATGATAAAAACTGTAGGAGACATAATGGGCTCCAGACAGCTGATCCTCTACCCAAAGCATCCTCTTGGTATGAATATAAACATTTTTGGTACACTGGAGAACTGCACAGCTCTGTTGTTCAAATTACCTTGAACAAGGCAATGGGGTTTAGTTTATGCAAAATATATGATAAAGAGTAAAGAAATCCACAGATTTTTGATAAATTATTTCAGCTTTAAGCTAAATCACAGGATGGATTTTAGTGTATGACACATTGAAGAAATATTCCATATATTTTCTAAATTATTATTGCTACTAGTTGTATTACAGTATTATCTAGCACCCATAGCTGAGATCAGGGCTCCATTATGCTAGGTGCTATACAATTACAAAGTCAGAGATGGTCCCTTTCCCACAAGTTTACAATCTAAACAGATAATGACAGAGAAATTGAGGGAGAAAGAAAGTATAATTAGCCTGATTTTACACATGGGGAACTGAGGTATAGAGAGATTTACGATTTGTCTTCAGGCATATTTGCACCAATTTAACCACAGGTGTAATTTAATATCTGCAATTTAATATCTATTTAGTTTAACCAATACAAAAGGCTCCGTGGATACTCTTAAAACAATATAAACCTGGTTTATATTAATTTAGCTTAAGCCAATAGGGAACAGATTTAAGCTAAACCAAACAAATCACTCTGAAACTAAAATTAGAGTTTCTACATAGGGTTTTGCACCAGTTTAACTAAATTGGTTTATAAATAATTTAAGTTACACCAGCGCAACTTCTCTGTGTAGGCAAGGCCTACGTGATTTGCCCAAGGGCATACAGGAAAGTCTGTGGCAAAACCATAATTTAAACTCAGATCTCCTGAGTTCCAGGTCAGTGTTTTAACAACAAGTGCTTTAGCCAATTAACCGGAAAGGAAAGGTGAAGTAATAAAACATCTAGTGGGTTTGGGTTGTGTGGATCAGTCAGCTTAGTACAGTAGCCTTTCAATTTGTGGAAACCTTTTTTCAAACACAAATTAGGTCAAAAGTGAATTTAGACATCTCACTTTAGTTCTCAATTGCACATATCATAAACTCACAATTTAATATGCAATTGGCAGCATCTGCTGTGCAGCTGGCCAGGGTCTGAATAACAATGATGTGGTAAGTCAGGAGCAGTTGCTTTACCAGAGCTGTGTGGAGAAACTGCCACATCATCTCTGTGGTTCAAGACAACCCTATTATCTCCATACTTCTATGAGCACTGAATTCAATGACAAATCTTCACAGAGTTAGTCATTGTTGTCAATAAATCTCAATATTCTTAAGAAGGGTAAGAGATTAACAGAATAGAATCATAGCCTTGATAGACACACCATCTCACAGCTGTAGCCCCATCTTCTCTGCAATGTGTAAAGAATGATCAGTGCCCCCTATCCTTTTCAGAAGGTTGGTTCCATCTAAGGGTGTTGTTCCCTTCATTCCAACTTGCACCTCTCTATTCCTGTCACCGCTGAGCTAACATTAGCCACTTTTCTGTCTCGTCATACCATTTCACCACAGTCTGTGAAAAAACAATCTTTGATGCAGTTCCTACCATCTGGAATAGCTTTTCTGTATTTCTCTCTGGCATTAGCACGCCACCTATTTTCAGTTCTCAGTTAAATATACAGTATCTTTTCTTGCTTCCTTATTACTCTATATTTCTCTCTGCCTCCACTATTATTTAATGTTTATTTGTAACTGTTTAATTTAAATCTGTAACACACTTTGGAATACTTTTGGCCTGAATGGCACAGTACCAATATAGTTGAATTATACTTTGTGTGGAATACTTTTTTATTTTTTAACTGCAAGTAACATCTTTTAAGCCTTCAACATTGTTTTCATTGTCATATGCTTCATTTACTTCACTGCTGTCTATGACATTTCAGATTCAGTGTATTTACTTCAAGTTGGGTTTTTAAAGGTGGATTGGGATGGATCATGTCCTTTTCCTCCTCGTATGTAACCTTTGTTCTATCAAATTTTCATTTGCATCTAGAATTGTATATTTATTATTGCTTTAAATTGACTTGTCAAATATCCTAGGACTTGTGGGACAATTCCAATTGTTTAGCATAACTGTAATGACCTCACCACACATTAAATTGTGAGGGCCATTATCAGGTTTGTTGGAAGAAGTGAGTTTCTCTTTGAGGGCTAGAGAGGCAAAGAGTGACTTGTAGTGGCAGTTCTGTACCAGGTCAGAGTGTGGACACTAACCCATTCCCCCACATCAGGTGACCGAATGAGACTGGGGGACTATTTAGGTTCACACAGATGCAGGAAGAGCCCTCTTTTACCTGGACCAAGCAGAGCAGCCACCCTTCCACCCAGCAAAGTAGTGAAATACCAGGTACATCATAATCCGCTGTGGACTCATAGACTCTAGGACTGGAAGGGACCTTGAGAGGTCATTGAGTCCAGTCCCCTGCCCTCAAGGCAGGACCAAATACTGTCTAGACCATCCCTAACAGACATTTATCTAACCTACTCTTAAATATCTCCACTTCCCTAGGCAATCTATTCCGGTGTTTAACTACCCTGA